>NC_049205.1:14148911-14448911 GCF_013347855.1 Anguilla anguilla | reverse complement strand
GGGGAGTAAAATGAACATGGAGGAATTCAAATATTTGACATGGCCTGGACCGAGGCCTCATAATTTAATTTATTTATTATGTGCTTATGATGAAATATGAATTATTAACTGTTTCACCTACACAAAAATATTGTCCATTTTGGCAACATAATTGATAAATGAGTAGTTTGTATTCACAACTGTGCTCTGTTGATGAAAATCTTTTGCTGCACATATGGTACAAATATGCTTCATGTTTAATGTTACAGCTCATAATCAGAGATAATATGATATTGCTGTTAAACATACGTAGCATAGGCTTTTTTTCTTGCTACCATGCTTATCCTTGTCTTTGTTGTTGCTATCTTCAGTCTACTATCTTTATTCTTAAACATACCATTTGTCCATAGTGCATGTCTTTACATGAAGGTAGACATTTGCTGTCCAATGCGACAACCAGAGACACATCTAGGATGTCAGTTCCAGTCCTATATCTTTCTTCATTCAGGGATCTGTGCAAATGTGCAAGAGCTGGTCCTGCTTATTCTCAGCTGAAATGTAATCTTGCAAGGCACCCGACTCAACCAGGACCTAGGAGAGCAGGCTGCAAACCCGCAGGACTCTCTGGGCCTTTGGAAAAAGAGGCCTTCAACCGTTGGCAGGAAGACTGGTTATGGTATAGGGATATTTAGCAAACACCAACAATATTACATGTAGGGCCGGCCAATGGTTTTGTAAATTAACTAGTCCAATAGTATTTCATGGCATGTGGTAGATAAAGACTCAGACTCATTCTGCTGAGGGGCTTGTCCTTAATTTGAGAGAAGAATTTGAGCATGTATTGTTGTTGTTGTCTTTGTTGTTGTTGCACATTGGTTCATATTAGTCATTACATGTCTGAGTGGGCCAAGTATATGAATCATAACCTCAACCACAAATTTAGACAATAAGTCCATCCTACTGCAAATGGAAAAATGACTTCTCAGAGTGTTTACAGCACGAAAGAGCGACATTTTCCCAGTTTTACCTGCTTGGGAAATCCGTTGGGACTTGAATTTGAGTGTGAATCAATGGGTCTCTCTTCAGGCCACATTTTTAATTCTTTATGTAAAAAATGTATTATCCTTGTAGTCCTAGGATAAAAAAATAAAGCATTTACAATCCAGCCAGCCTGTTTTCCCTTCAGGACACTGACTCGAACAATCAGAGTTCATCCAAACAGCCACTCATTCTAAATGTGTGATGTCCCTGTTGCATTCGTATTGGTGGCGTGTGCGCGCTGAAACTATGCAAGTCGTCCCAGAGGTCTGTTTGCTCTTCAGTGTTAATGAGCAGCAAAAGTAAGACACATCTGTAATACGCATGTTATATATCCTTGCCTTATGTGTTCATTATAAGCTTCTCTGGTAATGAGTGTAGGTGTCATTGTTTACTACACACGGGCTGAGACAACGCCCCGGTTCGATCATTATTTTTTCGTGTCGTGGGATTAGAGACTTTTCGGAACACGCTCCAAATGGCTGCTTCTTGTTGCCGTGTTGTTTTATTTCTTTGTTTGGAGACTTGCCGTAACGAATCTCCAAAGGGCTCCTTTTCAGCTCGCAAGACCCTGGGGTGCACAGGATTTTGGGATGCCCTGTACTTTCAATACGTGGACTGGATATGGAGCCTGTTGCTTGTGTTTACTGTACCTCACAGCGGTACTCCAGTGCTTGTGTGCACTAGATTCAGAGATAGCCAGAAGTGTGGGCAGAAACTCCACAAGATGCTGTCCATACTCAGGCCTTGGGTTACAACAGGCGTCTGGAGAAAGACATGTTGTTTTATCAAGGTTCCTAAGTAACAAACAGCACAAATGATTAATACATTCCAAACAGATCTTCCCATCTTGTTGGCATGATTTCTTGTGTTTCCTCTTTGCTCGTGACTATATACCACAGTTTCAGATCCTTGTCAGTGTCAGGAGGACTGGGCTCAGAATCAGGCAGTGGACTCCGTAGTTCCCCTGGCTTATCAGACCAAAGGGCTAAGGGCTTCTGTGTCAGGTGGCCAATAGGATTTCCCCGAGCAGCGTTTTCCTCCTCTTGCAGACCCTGTTCAGGGATCCGTAAGCTCCTCTACATTCCCTGTCCTTCACACTGCAGCTTTAGCTGCACTGAAGCATATGAACGAACTACTCTGACATCTGAGAAGGGCAAATTAATACTGTAAGTCTGCAGGTTCATGAATTATGAATCTGTAGGAAGAAAATGCAAAATGTCAGCCCCGTTGCCCAACGTTAGCATAAACACACATGTTAATGTTCCTATAAAACACACATATATTGGCAATAAATCAGTAAAAATTTTATTCGGATTAATTTATGAAAATAAAAATAGCCTCAACGTGCTTTGCTACTAGCGGTATTGGTAATGAAGCCCATTTTCTAAAATTAAAAGTTTTACCCAGTTTTTTTTTTTACATTGAAATATAACGTGAGTCTACGGACAGTTATAATAGAAATATCGTTGCTCCGCACTGCATTCAAACCGTAGACCAAAATAATTCCACAAGCCCCAAGCATTAGGCATCATAGCATATCCATTCCCTGGCCAGCCTGATGCCTGCTCTGATGGAAATGCTTGCAGCCTGCTGATGTCTGGCAGCTCAGAGATGCTCTTTACCCATCCAAAGGGAACAGGCATGCCATAGGAGATTCAGCTACACCCTTATTCACAAACTTGTTGGATTCAAAGTCAGTGTGTTTGTTGGGTCTCTGGAGTTTGTGTGTGTTTGTTTTCGAGGGGTGCATGGTGGAGAGGGGGGCGCTGCAATGATGGACTCCTACCTCGAACCTTGAGCCTCCCTACCTCCAGAAGGTGGAGGCATAAATTAGGTGGATTCCCAGGGTTGTATAAAACTCCTACGAACGCATTCCAAGAGAAGAGCTGCAGCATCAGCCATTTATAAATCCCACATCTCCCTCTACTCCAGCATCGCTGAGGTGGAGAGGGGAGTGTAAACATGATCTATGGCTGCTCTGCGGATTGGACGTTGCCTGGCAGCAGCTCCCTATGTTGACCTGTGTGTTGATGTGTGTTTATCTGAACTTTCCACAGGTAACGGCTGATCCGGGAATCTAACTTGAATCTCTCATGATTTCTTTTTTTTTTTTTTTTTTTTCTTGTGGTACTCTCTCCTGTTTCTTGGCTTGGCATTTTTGAATTCATGGATGAGTTCAAAATAGCCTTTGGTTGACCAAAAATTTCGACTTGCCTGCTTATCGCAAAACAACCATGGTTGTTTGAAGTTTTCCTGAGAAAAAAGCCAGATTAAATGTCCAGATTAAAATTTATTCACTTATTGTGCATACATGTGAAATGAACGTTGTGGCATTTCCAGTGGCATTCTGACATCGGTTATTCCTTTGAATTAAAGAGCGTAACTGTTGTCTGGGAGGCAAACCCTTTCAGCCATATCATTGTATTGCACTATAATGAGGGTGCAGAAAAAGCGAGAGTTAGTGAATGAAGGAATGAGAAATAAAGAATGAGAAAGGGAAAGCAGGAAAGAAAGAAACGGAGGAAGGGCAGCTAGCCGCGTGCTGGCGGTCGGGGGAAGCTTGTGTCCGTGGTTTATGGCGGCGCGCGTCTCCACGGGGATGCGACAGGGACAGGCCTTGAGGGAGGACGCTGGACATTCCTGCCGCCTCAGCACGCCACATTTGTCATGGCGCCTCGCCGTCCGGTAATCACCTGGTGGCTGACCCAGGCGCACATCTGGAGAGCGGAACTCCCTCTGCGTCCCTCACTTCAGGAGCTGCCCGGAGGAATAATGTCTGGAGGAAGACTTGCTCTTGAGCGCGGTGCCAATGATACCGCTGCAATGACAACCGCTCCGACTGCTGCTATCATTTCTGCCGTTGTCGCGGATATTTCTTCTTCTTCTTCTTCTTCTTCTTCTCCTGCTTCTTTTTCTTCTTCAGTGGTAGCATGTAGTATTAATATAAATATCACAGTGATGTTAAAATACCCTTTACAATATAATGTATCCAGTAATATATGATTCTTTAGTATAAAAAAAACACATTAACTGATTTTAAGAGGGCCTGAGAAACAATTTTTAATTGTGTGTAAAAAAAAAATCATACTGTAGTCATGTGCTATAAAACTACAAAAGCTAAGATTTTAATGGAATCAATTGCCTAGTAGTGAAAAAAAAATTTGGAAGAGGAAGAAAAATGTAAAATCAGTCTCACAAGAACAAAGAGATTGAATAAATATAGCTGTACAGCGATTACTACAGGTGAGAGTGGAGTTTTGGAATTCAATCAGCAGTTTTACTGAATGTCATGGTTTAATATTACGAAAATATAATAAAACTTTACTCATTGCACTTTAATAGGGAGACAGTTCCAAATGGCAGAAAAAACGTTTTTCTCATCAGCTGTGTAGCTGCCTTTTCTGCAATGTCATGAGCAAGGTTAGTGCCACAGTAATGGCTTGTACTGTACATAATCAGCCAAAACTAGTGTTAGGCATATTGCAGGGTATAATAGTGTTTTATATAGGGTGCACGTGTACATTTTCCTTATGTAAACAGGTAAAGAAAAGGAAAAAAATTCCCTTGTCACCCTTCTTAATGATAGACACCCTATAGGGCACCTCTCCAAAGGGAACAGAGAAAAAAGTGTCCCCAATGGAAATATGTTTCCATGCTGTGACCCAAAGCGCCCTTGTGTGGCAGGTAGCTTCCTCTAGTCTTTTTCCTTCCGAGATCTAAACACTGCTGCCTTCTAGAGAGATACCCACTAGCAAGCAAGATCATTCACTGCAAAATACTCACTGTGAAGTGTACTAGCTGTTCCTCCCAGCCTCCATATATGCCATGAGTGCTGTTTTAAATATTTATACATATTTATACACCCATTTTTTGAACTTGTTCTCATACAGAATTAGCCCATAACATTAAATCTTGTCAATAAGCATCAACCAGTGAATAATATAAGTATTATGCAAAATAGAATTTGTACCAAATAATATGTTGTACATGCAGGAAAATCCCAAAATGTAGATACCTTGGAATATGTAAAATATAAGTAGCAAGAAGTATACACTGTTTTGTCAATTAAAAATAAAATTTATTTATGGCCTGTCATTTTTAATTTCTGTTTTCTGTTCTCTGCCTGCTGTCCTTATGACACAGCTTAGTGCATCTGAACAGAGCATAAGAAATTCCCTCCTGCATATTTTTCAGTAGCTCATACAGTCTTGTTATTGTTCATTTCTGATATTGAATGTGTTTCAAATTGCATCAGTTCATCTCATGGGAAGTAATCTGATAATTTACTGCTATAGTGTTTTATTTAGGCCGTGTTTCTATGAGCTTTGGGTTATCACTCAATATGCGCATGTGCAATATGTGCACACACACACACATGCGCGTGTGCACACACACACACACATGCACACACACACCCACACCTACACACACACACACACCACGCACACAATCCCACACACAGACACACACACACACACAGTGGCGAAACAAAGCGCTCCTTTTGCTTCCTCTCACCCTCCGGACTCTCTCCCGTTCGCTCCAGGGGTGGAAGAAAGCCTGATCTCGATCCCAATGAGTCATGAAACAGCTCGAAACAAAGCGCTCTCCCATAATGCTCCTCCATTACCATGTCCCTATCCCACACTCAAACCACACAGGAGAAATTATGTGTGTTGTCTTTTTTGTGCTATAAATCACAGAGTTTAAATGCCGGAGTCAAGGAAATCCTCCGTCATTGCATCATTGCTCAAAAAGCCCTGGTTCTTTGAAAGAAATGAAACCCCAGCATAGCTCCTGAGAACGAAAAAAGTATTACAGTAACTTGCACTGCTGACCCTCAATCCAAATAGAAAATGAGTCAAACATAAACATTCTCTTTTTAAATTCAGTTTGTCTACTCTGTACTCTTTTATATTTAAAATAAAACAAATTACATGCGATTAAAGTGCAGATTCCCAGCTTTTATTAAACCCTATACATTGTGGTTTCACCATGTAGAAATGCGTTTGTCTTGCCATCACACTGATGCAAGTGAATCTTGGTTTCATCTATCCACAATACCTTTTTCCAAAACTCTGCAGGCCCTTTTAGGTACTCCTTAGCAAACTGTAACCTGGCCAGCCTGTTTTTGCAGCTAACTAGTGGTTTGCATTTGTCAGCGTAACATCTGTTGTTCTGTTTGTGAAGTCTTCTGCAGACAGTAGTCACTGATACATCTACGCCTACCGCCTGAAGAGTGTTTCTGATCTGTGGGACGGGTGTTTGGGTTTCTTTTTTCATTTCCTTTTTTTGCCCTCCTCATGTTTTTCTTTTGTCCACTGGCTATTATTTAAATGGGATGGCAAAGCCAGACGGTGGTTATAGAGATTTTTTAGCCTAGTTTGGTGTTCCTGGAATTGGGAAAAAAGGAGACTTTTTTGACCAGTTTGAAAATTGTAGCCACTGACATTGCAGTGGTATTTATACCAATGTTTCTCATGCAAGACCCTCAATGGGTCCTATTTTCACTTCATCGTTTAGAGAGAGAGAGAGAGAGAGAGAGGGATAACTATACCTGCAGCCCAGTTGGAAAATAATATTTCACTTCACAACACAGTAAAATATTTAATAAACTTTTAAACTACTATTTTTTAAGACTGGTTGGCTCTTCTGTGGGAATTGCATCCGGGAATCATAAATGGAAGGAAAGCCATCAATTTTTGGAACAATACAAAATGTATGACGCAGGCATATTCCAAAGCCAAGTTTTGGAAATTTTCCATTTCATGTATAATAATGAAAGTTTGGCATGTGTGTATTTTTTTAAATTTATTGTGCTACATTTCATTCATTAATTTATAATCTTTAAACAAATTTTGTGTTCAGTGTTCACTGTAGATCTTTCAAGGCTGAACAATTCCCTGAAATCACAACTATAATTGTCAGCCCATTTTTCAATGATTCAACTAGAACTTAAATTCACTCCAGCCATGTAGCCGTTTGCTCCCTTTTGGTCATTTTGAATTTTTTTCTTGTGAAATATTTTCATATGATCTACTCCTATGTGACATGTTAGCATCGGCCATGCACACAATAAACTTCCATTGTCAAAGCAACTGGGACCTGTGTATTGCTCTGATGTGGCCAGACAGAAGTATAGATGCGGGAGTGTGTTTGGGAAACGGGAGTAGTTTAGCTGTCTCAGTGATAGGGCTGTGCAGAGATATGTTCACACAATTACTGCAGGGAGGGATGTCTGGGCAGACATCTACTGCAAAACCAGGACAGTAAAAAACGTAAGAATTCCGGAAAGCAAAAGCGTTAGAATTCATTTTTGCTCTGATCATCATTGTAGTTCTGTGGGAAATCTACCGTGCAGGGAAAAATTGAAATACTTTTATAGAAAAACACTTAACAATATTTAACCACAAAGTTTGACTTTGAAAAAGATAATTCACAAAATGTACAATACTGGCAATCTTTTCATCAAAGCTAGGAGATCAAGTTACATGCATGCATTAGTGTCTTCTTATCTGTTTTTTTTTTTTACATAATTCTTTCATTAATGCTTTTGCAGAATGCACAAAGTGTAGTTTAAAAAACACAGAATTATTATTTTATTGAAACACTGCTACAGACATTATATAAAAAATAATTATATAAAGCATAACATCATGGTTATGATGTTGAAGTATTTTAATGATTTAGATCATACGTATTAAAGTTCCTTATAATTCCTATAATTCAGTGTAAATGTACAACTGATGTGGTCTTTTGGAATTATTATACCACATCGAATCATTTTTAAGAGTCATGGTTTTTTAAGTGTCAGTGTTTTACTGTGCAGGGCAAAGCAAATCATCTGATAATACTGTGGTTTAAAATATTAGTGAAAAACAAAACCACTTGAGAAAACACAATATTTAAATTCAAAGTTAAAACTTTATATGTTCCAATAAAAATAACAGTAAATTACACCAAAGTAAGCAAAGCTTTTGCAATATAGTCAAATTTAGATCTTTACTCAATATATATTACTATGATCAAATAATAATAATAATGATATTATTAATAATAATAATCATCATCATCATCATCAACATCATAATCATCATCATCATTATCATCATCATTTTTATAGTTTGTTTTGTACCATACATTTTGCAATAGTAGTCTTGTAACGCATTTAAAAGCGCTGAACTACTCCCATCATGTCATAGTTAAGGACTGTGTAATTCTGAATTCTGCAACAACTTTGATTGTGCATAAATGAAGAAAACTGCATTGATTCTAAATGGTAGATTATTCCAGCCCAGCTGAGAAAGGTGTGAAAAAACACAAACACAGATAGAAATCAGTGATTATTGGATTTAAATGTCATGCAATTAGAACTTTATTAGTTGTAAAGGCAGCATGTATAACTGCATTTTGAGTGACTAATAGTTCTTTGCTTTGCAATTTTAAATAAGCACAGCCCTTTTTCAATCTCAGTGTACGGTGACTCACGTTGGTGAACAGACACAGGAGCGAGCTGTCTTCTGCCATTTTCAGTAGAATTCTGCTGTAGTAGCAGCCTGTTAGTTAAATGACCCTGCTGACAGTCATCTGAATACCCAGCAAGAGGAAATATATAATTGCTTAATTCATTGATGGAAACAAGGCTTTAACTGAAGCTTTTACAATACATTTTCACTATTTTCAAAAATATATTATTAAGTAATAATACATTAAGTAATAATAGTACTGCTATTATTAATATTACTGCAACTATTACTTCTACAGCTGCTTCTGTTATTACTATTGAACAATTCTGATTTATAAAGCAATAACAATAACAATCATGATAATAATGATAAAAAAGAAAATAACAATAATGTATGTGAATTTATTTCTATAAACACAGGAAATTATCTGATACTAATATTTCCTCCATTGTGTCTTGAAATTCTGGTCAAAGACAAAGGTAATTGCTCAGCCTCGTTAAGCCTTATTTGTGGCTTGGGTAATGATAACATCATTATAATGAACTATAATTATAATTTCTATAATTCACTTATTTCGTGATTCTTATTTTGTTTACATATTTGTCTTAAGATTGCTGCATGTTGTACAATAATCTCTTGAAAACAGAACTTTACTATTTAAGGTGGCTACAAATCACACTAGCGGAGGTCTTGGGGCTAAAATATTTTTTCCCCTGGTGCTTTCAGACCTTTTAATTAAAAAGTAAAAAGTAAATACTCAAATAAAAACCAAAATAATATATTTTTTGTGAAAATAAACTACACCTGGTAATTTCTCATTTCTTGAAGTAGCACACTATTTATCTTTAAATATTTTGGTCTAAATCTATGTATTTTATATCTTAATTATTTAAATAAATTGAGTTGTCTTATTTGTTACTGTTATGGGGAAACATGACATTCAGGCAATTGAAAGCTCAAATAAAACCAAAATCTTTAGCTAAATCCATATTGTGAACATTATGGAACATCAACATTATGTCTGAAGAATTTTCAAAAAATTGTATTAGGAGCAAATTAAATGCTACTTCAGCAAATGTTCATCTTTTTTCATTTTTCCTTTTTTCAACCTAACCTAAAGTTTGTGTGGTGCAATGAAATCATGGGATTGTTCTCCTAGGCTTTTTGGAAGGCTTAAATCCTTTGGGGGTGTCACACCTTCTGACCTGACTGAAATCCATGATACATCCTTCATTATGACATACTCACAGCTGTGCATGATATCATCACCCCTCACATATGACCTTATTCGCCAGTGGACAGCATTTTAAGGCCAGAAAGGAATAAACCAATCATGGCATGGCAAGATTAATTTCCATCCAATAGCAGCAAACAAAACAGATAGCAAAGTGGCAATTCAAGTTGAATCTGATACAAAAAGTGACATTTTAAATTTTAAAACATAAAATATGTTTTAATAGTTGTTAAATAGAAGATACTTCTGAGACCACAGTGTGTGTGTGTGAGTGAATGCATGCAAGGTGTGTGTGTGTGTGTGTGTGTGTGCGTGCATTAAGTGGTGATAATGTTTCTGCAAGTCTCCAAAAATGAATGGAAAAAGGATACACGGCAAAAACCAGTAAATAATCAGCATCTTCTTTATTCCGCAGGAGGGGAGTCAATTCACACAACATAGACGTACAAATCCCACAGAAGGGCATTCCCTCTGAGCATTTCTATCATTAATTTCATATCATACGGTTAATAAGGTTATTGTTATTACGCCTGAGAGATGATCAGAAGTAATAAGGCCCAGGCTCCCTCCACCCAGACTGCATTATTAGTTATTAGTTCAAATTGTTAGCTGTCAGTTACAATTATTAGCTATCAGCCCAATACAATATCAATGCTAGTTAAATGAATAAAGCACACGCACACACACACACACACATCTAATATATAATTTGACCACTCGTTTTAGCTACAACATCTCTAAAAACACCAGAATCTCAATGTACTGCTCAGCTGTGGCGTTATGGCTTAGTATCGGGGTCTAGCTGGCTCCATGCAGCAGTGCACAGCGGTGACATTAATGCATGCATGGCTGTATATAATAAAGGCCTGACAGTCCCAGTCGTGCCATAAGACCTCTGCAGCCCACAGGTGTCCCACAGGTTGAGAGTCAGCGAGCAATCAACGCTGATCAGAGGTTTGCCTGACAGCTTCCCTCTGAGAGAAAGGGTTAAGGGGTGAAGACTGGAGAAGCGTCCCCCCCCTTCCAACGGGTTGAGAGCACGGTAGTGTCAAGGCCTTGAGTCGCACAAAATACTCCCAATCAGGCGAGGACTTACATGACTTAGCATGAATCCATGAATGTGATCCCCCCTCATCGCTCGCCTAAGTGTACTTATGCAGAAGCAGAATTTCCAAGTCACTGATGGCCCTATTGAATGGCATAGGCAGTAATACCATATGGTTTTGCACTCATTTCAGAGCACGCCAGCATATGGCACAATGCTAACATAATAAACATAGTCATGTGCGTACTGTTGAAACCATATATCATTTATACATCATGCAAGTATTGCAAATCATATAATTCAGAAAATCTCTTCAAGTTATGGCGTAGATTCATGGCCTAGGTAAGTTGTAATATTTTATGACAATGACACTTGGTTTGATAGTAACCAGGTATAAAAACACATTTATTTTATTTACTGATTTATTAAATTGAAAAATCAGGCACAAGCAAAATAAAAATATGTTTTAATAAGTTGACATATTATAGGTGTAGGGGAAAGGTATTTTAATTTCCTCATACATTCATTCAGTAGAGAGGTGGGAAAGACATATTTTAAAGACACACAAGCTAACTCAAAATTAAACCAAATACAAAAAATCATAACAAGCATAACACTAACATGTTTATTTAAATCTCATTTCATCACTTCAGAGCAGTTACTATGGCAACTTAGTTATGCATAGGGAAGTATGTTTATTATTTGTTTATGATTTTTTTACACCGGCATTCTTGATGGCTGTCAGTGTAATATAACATAGTGTAATATATTTACACTAAGAAAGAAAGAAATATAGAAATATAAAAAAATTAATATAACAAAAAACTATAATAGTTAGAACATTTATCTTTTCTATCTGACAAAAAGTACTGGAGAACAGAAATGATGAACACTACACTCCCACTATATTTCTCCCAAACTGGGACCTAGGAGGAGAGACTGTTATTTGGCATGAGATTGCAAGAAATCCTCAATGAATTGTGGGAACGATGAATTAGCCGTCTGCCCAGGAGGTTCAATTTACAAATTAGCTGTAATAGGAATTTCACTAATTACACCTCCATTACCAGTGCTGTCACCTAGGTCAGGGCCTACCTGGAGCAGACACGCATTAGAAGGTATGTTTTGTGGGCGAGAGATATGGTGAATTTTTCACTGTAATCATTCCAAGTGTACATTTTGTTTTTGGTTTTTATTATCCAGTGGTTTTTAGCTATTTGCATGTGCCATATATCTAACCCAAACCATATTATGTTTTCGTTTTTAAATTTTTTTTTTTGTCTTGTCAAGTAATTATGCCTCACGACGGCACTATTTAATGACATGTCCTTTGTTCTGAAAGGTCATTGTCATCAGCTGCATCTGGAACCTTTATTCACAAGCTGGTAGCTCATATTGGCCAATCCATGACCGGCAATGTTTTACTCCTCAACCAATAAGGAGGCAGGCACTGGAGTTGCCACGGTACTGAGATAACAGGCTGTCCTCTCGCCTGTTCTTTACAGTCCCACTACACGCTGCCGGGGAGCACACAATGGGGTTTGATCTCGGCACCTGCTTAGCTCTGGGAGAGACTGAACATACACATCTGCCTGCAGGCCAATGCCAGGTCTCTCTCTCTCTCTCTCTCTCTCTCTCTGATTAATGAGTCACAAGCAAGGTGAAAGGCTTGTAAACACACGGCCCTTCATGCCTGACATGAAGTCGCATCACTAAAAAGTACTGGCTCGTTTTTATACAGTTCCAGGGCTTGTGCCGGGCCCTCTTTCAATGTATGACTCTTCCAGATGGGAGAGACACATGAATGATTATTCTGAAGGTTAAGGTGAACATAAAAAATACTCCAGCATCATTCTATTCAGTGGTCACAGGTACACATATATAATACTGAAGGAATGCACACGTCATTTTTCTGTTGAATTTCATAAATGCAGAATTAGGATTAGAATATAGACAGAATATCTCCTGCACTTTGGAAGGCAACATTTAAATATTAGGTCTGACAGGAAGAAGAGCTGCACAATCATCTCTCTTCAAGCATGAAGAGTGAAATTAGAAAGTGGGATATTAATGAAAATGTGTGCATAGTTTTTATTGCCGTCCCGAAATCTGTGTGTTATTGAAAAAACATATGCATTGATACACAGCCCTGTATGTGTATATATGCCTGGCAGAACATGTATACAAGTTTTATTTGCAAATCTTTAAGATTATGCTTGAAAGAAATAGGCACGCTGCATGCATATCCATACAAATTTTTGACATTAAGAAACCATTGCTTGCCTATGTGCTATTGAGACTCGACTGCCAAGATACTGTTTTGATACAGTCAAAAACTTATTTCAGCCTGTAAGACTGTGGCTGCGTACAGTATGCATTTTTTGTGTGTGCAAAGGATACGGAGAGGGGCTGGCCGTCAGGAGGGCTGGCCCTACATTAACCCCGGTGCTAGGGGTCACATGACGAATAGGAAACGCTCCGCCTCCGGGCTCCGGTGGGGAATGCTTATACCGAGCGCGCTCAGATGTTACTTAAAAAGAGGAGGGTAGAGGGAGGTCATCTCTCCGGCCCTGGCCGCGGCTCTACACGGCCCAGCGCAGTGCACAGAGCACCAGGCCTCTCCTCTGAACACGCCCGGCCCCTCTCAGCCATGCCCTGCCTGTAAATCAGACACCAATGCTGGCTGTTGCTATTGCTGCTTTTACAGGTTTTATATTTAAGTCTCCATTTTAATATGCCGGTAATTCTGTGTTTCAGTTTGTGGTCCTGATCTCTTCGTATTTAACTTTGCAACATATGAATATTTTATATTTGAATAATTTAGACAGAAGACATTGGACCTTTGTTTTTGTGCATACACATACATGCATGCATGCACGCATGTACACACGTGCGCACACACACATTCGCTAAAACGTCCATGTAATTATCTGATACAAGCAAGCTTACGTTCTAACTCTTTATTACATTGTGTCAGTTCAATTCATTCGATTGATAATTAAATTGGTTGCCACTTTCGAAACCTCCGGATTCCAGAACAACCGGTACAGACGGACACTCGCACATCTGGTTTTAATAGCTGGCCGAGGCTCTGTCAGACCTCCAGTGGCGGCAGAACCCGCCCAGCCCCGGTCCGCGCCTGCAGAACTCAATCTCTCTTTCCCTCCGTCTCCAGATACTGATTCCCTCTCAGGTTCACACGTTGCGGGCCCGCGGATGAGTTAAATGCTCGCGCAGGGTCCCTCCCCGGGGAGGCCATTCATCTTGGAAAGGAAGTCTTTCCATCGCCGAGAATTCCTGACTGTATTTTCTGAGGGCCGTAAAGGAAAGCATGCAGGAGACAGGGATGGTTTTATGTGATGCACTTGGGTCTATTTAGGCACCATTTGACATTAGTGGAGACCGGGCCCCGATGGCCTCTTATGTAGGTGTTTCAACAACAATTACATTTCTGAACGCTCACCAGGTTGTGAGCTGGAACGGGGCCAAAAAACAGTGACTGATGTGGAATCTCAAAAGAAAATATTTACTAAGGTATGGAAGCGGTCCTGGATGGTTAGTTTTTCGTTAAGAATTTTTCCATAGATTTATTGCTCATTTTCTAAAACGTACTTTTAAATTGAACTGAATCATATCCGTTCTTTTGTTTTCTCTCATAAAGACGTCTTAATACTGGAGAGACCTTTCATTTTGCTTTGCAATGCATGCGAGATATCCTGAATCCTCTTCCTGCATTCGAGTGCAAAACCTTTGAAAATAAAGCTGGTGGATATATAAGAGGAAGGCATTCTTCATGGCTGCTTACCAATCCATTCTGATACGGTGTATGTACAGATTAAAATATTCGCAGTATCAGTAATGGTTATAGAAGTTCAAAAGGGATAAAATGCACTGAGCACTTTGCTGTGTACAGTATACACTTCAAATTACGTAATCGTTGTTATTTTAAAGAGAATACATAAAAACGCACTGTGACCATTTGTATCATTCTTATACTAATATAATGTAGGCTAGCCTGAAATGTATTATCATTTCTATATAATAACTATCTACAGTACTGTAGCTGTTAGCTGTCGAACACTTTTGTCCCAGTCATATACTATTATAAAATTCGAGGGGGACATTGCACCAGGGTTTTGTTCTTGCAATGTATTAGGTTATACTGTACAACTAGACTTTTTACTATTTTTGATACTTGCAATCAAAGTACTAACAAAGTTCCTATTTGGTTCTTTTTGTGTGGAATTAAACTAAAAATTATTTTCCTTCCCTAAGATCTATGGTGTGTGTGTGTGTCGTGTTTTAGAACAATGATCTAGTGTGGAGTATATCCCTTACGGGATCCCTTATTAAAGTCATGCAGCACAACCGCAGCCAAATCGTAGGTAGAGAATACTCATGGGTGGAAACACTGTTACCTTAGTGGTAACTAATCTGTTGCCTGAAATGTAAGTTCACACAACTCCCTAGAAGAAGCAAGATTAGGTCAGTGTGCCAGTGGCCAGAACCATCTCAAGTGTACAAATCAAATTGTTGTCCTCACTATAATAGAACAGATGATGTCACCATTCGTGTTTGACTCATGCACACAATACACCACAATCAGAAAAAAAACCACATTGTCCTCAGCCAACCAATTGGCTACAAGTACCAATGACATCATTTCCAAGGACCATCTCTCTCAAATCTCTGATAGAGTTTTCATATATTTTCAGTGTTTTTTAATTTACATTTATTGTTGTCATTGCATTGTTAATGAAGGTTAATGAAGGTTGATTCAGATTTATTTCATTCATTTTTACTTTTTTCCAGCACAATTTAAAATGTTTCTGTTTTGTCTGACCCCTGTATCAATCAGCCTTAATTTTGTATTCTTTGTTGTCTAATTCACGGTGTTCTATAGAGGGGAATTTTATTACCTTGCACTCTGCATGCTGACCTTGTGTACAATATGCTGGTCTATCAGCATGCATCTCCACATGACACATTTGCTTGAACACACACGCTCTAATATAATGGCACCTTTGCATTGTGAAGCGAGGGGCCGTTCCTTCTGCAAGCCGGGCACAATGTTCTCTAATTCCCTCTCATGGCGAGGGAGAGCACACTGCGTAAGTGATAGACCTGTTGACTAAGTGTGATGACTTCATGGTCTGGCAGCTGTAAAATAAGGAGAAGGGGGGGGGAGGGGCAGGGGGTGCAAATGGTTGCTTTTGTCACTTGAAGGGTAGCATTAAAATGATATTAATTTTAATAAATCATGCCGCTTAGCTGCTGAAACATGAATTCAGCCGGGCTCATTTAAATTTCATATTTCACTGGCATCTCCAAAATCACAACCAGATGTTGTCATCGGCTCCGCTTCCTGTTTCCTCTGTTCAATTCCCAGCATGCACTGGAACGTGACACTTTCCCTGGAAAATACAATAAAATGGAGTAATGTACAGCTATTTCCTTTCATAAATTCTTTGGCCCTCTTGCAGAAGTACAAGTTTCATGTGCATATATTTTAATGGAAAACATAGCAACATGCGCAGTAAATCCTCTGCCGACAGCTACCAATGAGCTTTCAACATCTACCTAGTGGAAGGATGATATACACTTACATGCAGCATGGAGTGTACAGTGTCTTTGTGCACGGTGTCCTTGGCTGTGATGGATGAGCTTATAGCGTATGTCTTTCTGTACTTTTCTGTATCAATATAGATCAATAGACACCTGTCTCTGTGTGCACAAATTTAGCTGTATACATCTATATATATATACACATAAAAATAAATACATGAAATGCAAATTAAAAGGGAGAAATCGGACACGTGCAACAGAAATGCAATATGGTTTATTTAATTGTCTTCTCAATTGCTTTAGGAATGTTTGCAATGTGACACAAATCTTGTCAAAGATTAGCAGCTTTGCAAATTGTTCACAGTGTGTTTGTTATATACAGTGCCAGTAATAAGCCACTCCCTATGTTAAACAATGAAAAAAAAAACTGAAAATATTTGCTATGTATATTATCCTACAGGTGAAATGATTTAATAATAATACAAGTGCATTTTACATATTGCATATATTTAGGTGGCTATCAAGCTTGGGTTACCAGCCTCATGAAGAGACAATCGGGATCTGAGGGATGGTGACCACCAGCAAACTTATAATTCCTCTCCAAAAATTCCAAAAAGTTGGAGGAAGCTGTTGCCACATGGATCCAAGGACCCCTTGAACGCACGGTTTGACCGCTTGCGGTCTGAACCCCGGGCGGTCAGGGGAGCAGACCGTTTCCTCGGAGGGCAATGCGGTGTAATGAGTTGAGCAGGCCGGGTCCACCCGAAGCCCCGACTTCGGCCAGCCCGTTACTGCCGGGACCTCCCGGGAAGGACGGGGGAGATAATCAGCGAGCTCTGCGAGGAAAACACGCCGTTCAAAAAAAAAAGCCCCTCGACAGCCAACACGCCAACGTAGGCCCACACAGGCCTGCTTTCATTCCATTTTCTCTCTCTCTCTCTCCCCCCGTCTTTCTCTATTTCTCTCCCTCTCACACACACTCGTCCTATCTCTCTCTCTCCCTCCCTCTCTCTCTTTTCCTGTCTGATTCATTGACCGGATCCCCAAAGCTGCAGCAGGCCCTGCAAATCCCTCCTCTTCTAATTAAGATTTCTCTCTCCCCTCAGTCTCTCTCTCTCTCTGCACCCTGCTCCCCAACATGGCCCGGGAAAGTTCCGCGGCTGACATGAAATCAATGGATCCCCCCGCACTCCGGCCCAGGTATCGAATTTCAGGTGGGCCCCGAGGTGCCAGCGGTGGGCCCGGGCGAAGCGGCCAAGGCGTCCGCGGCTGTTAGCCGTCCGCGTTCGAGATGTGAAATGTTTGGCTGCTGGATAAAAATGTCAAGCGCTAATAGGTTCCTTTGTGATTAGCTGAGATAGAGCTCAGAAAAACCTCCACAGAAAATGTGTTAGAGACAGTCTTTATAAGGTCTTTTTTTCACCACGTCTTCTTCCCCCCCTTTTCCATCCTCCGCTGCCTTTGAAGCAAAGTGAATATATTATGTGTGAGTAAACAGAAGGCTGAACCCTTCTATCGATAAAAAGATAAGAAACCGTTTGTAGGCTGCTCAGTCTATTAAAAACCTGGGCATGTTAATAGGCATTAAGAGGACAGATGACCCAGTGGGATGGCTTAATCCTACCTGAGTCTAGTTCTCAGGTCCAGTTCATGTGGATATCAAGAAATGTTTCATTTTACTTGTCATTGGTTGTTTGGTTCATATTTCCAATAATTTACCTGTGGTTACTAACGTATAAATTCATTGTATATTTAGTTTAAATTTATATTTTTAGGAGAATGTAGCTGAATGTTAAATACATTTCTTTTCATTTATTCATTTTAGCAAATAAACATGATTTCGGTGTAGATATGTTTTACCACAGAATTGGAATTTTACTCTTGCACTGGTAATGTTACTCTTATTTTTACACATGAATTTATGTATTTTTCAGTAGTGATGCAACGTTAAAAGAATTGTTCACACCAACTGTGTAATGAAACAAAACATTAATTTCGAAGCAGATGACAAATTATACATATTACCTTTAACACATTTTATTTGAAAATTATGTGAAGAGTTTTACATTTTCGAGGTAAGCTCTATTGCATGAATAAAAACAGATATTTGTAGATCTTGTAGACTTGTACTTGTAATTGCAGTTATTCCAGAATTATTCATTAAAAGCAGAAAACTAACTTTTAAAATCATTTTAAAGGTGCTGTCTGTGCACTGATAAAGATGACCTTTCAGTCAGAATTCACATTTACAGTACATGTAGAGAGGTTACATGCAAAAAGGCAATGCCTTCAAAATTAAGTAATTTTTTGTTGCTGTTTGTGTAAGAAATATCTCAGGTACTTTGAGGGAAAAATGTTGTATGTATGTATTTTTATGATTTACCTACAATAAATAAAATACGAAGATCAAAATCAGACTGAACTGGCCAAATTAAAACCACACTGTTAATGCTTGCAGATTGTAATTATTGGTATCAGTGTTGTATTGTATTAGTGCAACATTCTAAACAATGTTATTACACCATAAAATGTGTAAATATGGGAAAACTGAATCAAACTTGAGACAGCTTTTGTAAGCAGTCATATTTTGTTTCTATAACTTTTTTCAGTCAGGCTTATCATACCTAAATTGAAGAAATTCACACAAATTCTCTGAAAATGATGCAAACTGACAAGAACTGCTTTATATTTACCATCTGTAAGCTACCTGCTGTCCCAAATAGAAAAGGTTTCCAGCTGTATACATAACATAATGCACATTTCAAGTGAATAAAATATAATATCTGCTTGTTATCTCAAAAAAAAAAATATTGTTGCTATTTCTTATTTTTACATCATTATTTTGCTGCTAAAATTATGGTAAAAATATATAAAAAGCAGGAAATGCAACAGAAAACTCCTGCTATAATGTAATACACTTGAAGAATGGCATCATTTAAAAGGAAAAATAGTCAGAAGAGATTAACAGTGAGGTGAGACAAATTGCCTATGAATAGAAAGGGACGGCAACCACACACCAGAAAAGCAATGAAAGGGGCATTTTAAAAGTGGATAATTTCCGGCCGACAGGCACAGGGATAACTGCATCGTACAAAGACATAATCACTGCTTCATTTGCGGTCCAGCACAACGTATTCAGCTGTCAAAGTAGTTAACCTGTTCACTCTCAATATACTGGGCTTAAATTACAAAATAAACTTGTAATTATACTATAAACTTGTGATTATAACAAAAGGAGATATTACAACTTTTAAAAGTACCATACATTTTGTTTTATTTTATTTTATTTGAAGTCTCTCTGCTGCTGAAGACATTCTATGAACCGCAGTGGCGCTCGGTTTAATGATTTTCGCGCGGCCGCGCTCTCTTTGAACGATAACGGGCGTCTCAAGCTCCACTCATCAGAAGCCTAAGAGAGTGCGATGCATAAACGCTAACGTACAAGCGCGTAAAAGTTAACGGCTTTCCGCTCGGGCCGAGCCGGGGGGCATTAAAGCGTTTACGCGCCTCCCTCAGACGGCGCGCGCGGCGTCCAGATGTCGGGTCATCTCCACGCGCCGTTTAGCGGCCTCGCGGGGGGGGGGGCCCCGGATGCCGCCGCCGCCGCCGCCGCGGGCGTCGAGGCGCTCGTTAAGCCCCCGCTGGCTAGCGCACCCTCCGACGGAACGGGCCGTCGAAGACGGAAAGAGGGCCTTTCGCGCGCGGCCCTCGCCGTCCCCCGTGGTGGGAGTTGGGGTGAGGGGGGGGTGGGGGGGGAGGTGTGGGGAGGGCTATTGGAAATCAAACCCAACCGTCCTTTGCGGAGTTTCCCCACGCAGCCCGTCCTTCGGAGCCTCGGTGACTTTCTCGTGTCCGTTTTTATCTCCGGGCCATCTGTTCGTTCGGCACGGCTCTGACACTCAGGGGAAAGGTTGTGCTATGGAACACGCCGCGTGTTGTACAGGCCCAGTTCGGTCAGCTGCTCCATCAATATATTACTCCGTGAGGCTAATGTAAGCAATGTAAGCGACGTACTTTTATCGCCATTGTTAAAAAATGATAACGACTGAAAACATTTTTGGCACTACATACACACCTACATGCATACATTTATACACATATAAGTGTACATAAAACTTTCACAATAAATACATTTTTGCAAAATTGTTTCCATGTCACTCCTTCCATGAAAATGACTTATTAGATGTATTTTACTTTTTGCAGTACATAAAAATATATTGCAAATATAATTATTTAAACTATTAAACTATTAACATATGGCAAATTCTCGCATTGTAGATAGAATATGTCCTGGTGTGCTGACACACTATGAGATGTTGACAAATTCAATATATGATAATTATAGTAATCTCCATTAATATCACACTGTACAAACAAAGTCTGGGAAGCACTTATAAAGAATTTAGGTGGTTTGATCAAATTCAAATTCAATTCAGTAATCCCTGAATTTGAACCTGATCTAATTTAGCAACAAAAATATATATTTTTTGCTAATACATATTTTACTAATGAATTTTTATGACTTTTAGCATGCAAACTTATTTTCCAGAGGAATTAAACCTGACTATTTTACTTGAATTATTTTACTTAACATTATTATTATTTTACTTACGTCACATTACTTACTTATTTTACATCTGAAAAATTAGAATAAAATATATCCCACAGCATTTGTTGAATTCAGCTGTGGCAGCATTTTTTCATGCGCACAGCTCTCCATTTAGTCACCACTAATGAACGTACTCTGGAGTATTTAGCCAACTTATAGCAGACACTACCCAAAAGAAATACTGTAAGGTAACACTTGCGAGAGCTATAATTCCCTGTATGGAGTACCTTTGCGTGTTGTCTTGTAAACTGTCAAAACAACATTAGGTACAATCAATGTTCTTAAAATGAAATGTAATTAAGTTGGGATTAAATTTAATACTGTTGGAATTAGCTGTTTAAATCCTCTGCCCATTTTGGCTGATGCAATATTATGTTATTTCTGGCTGTAGTTACACTATAAACACTGCTATATCACATAATTAGATTCCATGTTGTATGTAGTGTTAGTAATAGTTTATAAATGACTGCAATGAAATAAAAAATATTGCTGTCATGCCCTTTTCATTAAATGTACTTGTTCAAAAAGCTAAGTTGATTTAAATGATTAAATACAGCATCATGAAAATGTAGGCCTATTCTTTGTAGTACCAACATCACAATTAACCTTAGCATCCAGGTTTCTTTGTTCCCTGCATTCTCAAATCTTGATTATCTCGACTCTCAAATGAGTCATCTTTGAGAGCTGCTTGATGAATTTCTGGCAATTTCACAGGCATTTGAGAGCATACGACCATCTCATTCCACACTCACCCTGCACTACGGTCTACTCATAATCACTTAGGAACGAAATATCCTTTTACTGCTTATGAAGGAACCCTCCCCCCCAAACTGCCCTGGTTTCGGTGAGTTTCCAGTCCAGAAATGTCAACACTTAATCATAGCATAATTTAATAGAAACCCTCTCCAGCATTTACTGTTCCCATCCAGTTCCTTTGTTTGCAGAGTTGGAAGCTTTCAGGAACTCCGCTGTTCGTCATTTTATAATGCTTCCAACATCTGCACCAAGGAGCGAAAGAAGACTCAAAATGATAAAAAATTATACTTGATATAGAATATTCAGCTGTTTACTGGGGGACATTTTTTTTCTTTTTTCACACCGGTCATGTCATGGAATGCATTAGAATGGCTGACATTGCAGCTATCTACCTCCCAGAAATTTGGCTCTGGGCCCAGAACTTTACTCTCAACTATTGTTGAACTTGTCAGATGGCAGGTATTGACACGCTGGCTGCTGTTTCTCAGCTCAACGCCGAGGTCGTTCTGCAGCGGGGGTTAAAGAAGGGCAGGGCTGGGTTCCAAGCGGAGCGAGCCGCGGACGAGCCAGCTCCTCTCCCCGGCGTGAGCAAGGCGCTCGGAAATCCACGGAAAACAAACAACCTCCGTGGTCGTCTGTCTTTTGTCCATTGTGATTGTGTGCTGTGTACTAGCCTCTTTTGGTATATGACCAATGGGAAAATTCAGGATGTTTAAACACAATAAACAATCAAACAGGCAACATTTTCATTCATTTCATCTCATTACTTAAAATCTCTTCACTATTAGATTATTTTTTCAGATTTTATTGAGAACTGAGACTATTGCACCTTTTGTTTTATCCATACATTTCAGCATATAATTTAATACACTATTTAACACATCATCATTCATTCAGCAAAAATGGAAATGAATGAAAAAACTCATAAAAATATTGAACTAGAGTAGATGCATTGCAGAAGAATGAGATCCACGCATATTGTGGTTCCACTAAAGTCTTCAGTAAGACTTTGCTTAAAATTTAAGGGTAAAAGCATAGCAGTGACAATATACAGTACTGGAAAGGCATACCAAATGAGACAAGAGAGGGAGATATTAAACCATTTTTTATTACCGCTGGCGTATAAAATTGCATGGCACCCAGAACCATAAAACGTATTTTAACTGGGAAAGCTCTCCGGTATGGTTTTACATTGAGTGCTGAATGTATCGCGGCGAAGTGGTTTTGAGGGCCCGCTCGTTTCTCGCCCCCTCTCCGGAGAGTTCCGCGGAGCGGGCCGGTTCGCGGGCCACCTCGTAAAGATGGCGTCGCGGGCACTTTTTTTTTTTTTTTTTTTGAGCTATCGCAACCGCCCTATCAAGACCTCTCGCCGGTCGAGCGTTTTCCACTCGCGGCGCTGTGCGCGCCAAGGTTCCCGCCGGTCCGTTTATCAGCGGGGAAAGCGCCTCCCGTGCATCCGAGCGGCGGTTCTCCTCGGTAGGTCTTGTTTTCGTATTTTCCTTGGCCCGACTTGCCACATCAGCGCAGCTCAGCAAGGGGAATCAATCACGGGGCGCGCACAATGTATTCAATGTGAACTAATATGATTTCTGGGTTATAAGGCAATAAATAACTGCCATAAAGCGACAGCCTCGCACTCACCGGGACAAAAAGTACATTGTGCCTCCTTAATTGGCTACAGGCTCTTTAAGAGCGTTGGCTGTCGTTAGTTCGCCAATGATATTCCGACAAGTTTTATTTCTTAATGAAAGAAAGGGGAGCCAAAGAAGACTCGGGAAAGAGAGAACACAAAAGAGAGAAAGAAAGAGTCCCTGTGTCTTACATCGGTTTCCGCCTTTTTTTAACGTGACACTTCCACTTTGTTTTTGCCAAGTCTGTCAGGTGTTTGGACGGTAAAAGACGACTGCAAAGCAAAAAGAGTTATTACGTTAATCCCCCAGGAGTTATTACAACACGTGTGATGTGATGTAATCGCAGGAATTAAGAACAGAACTAACTGGACAATGTCTCCTTTGTGAAGCTAATTTTTTAAATTTTAAACAGTGTACTCTGAACACCAGCTTGAGACAGTGGATGGAAAGTGAATAAGTTTAGTTTAGGGGGTCATTAGCAAACAGAGGCTCTATTAAGGGTGGCTTGGCAGGTCCTTGTCCAAGTGTATTTCTGCCAGGCATGGCAAGTCCTCCTTGCCACTGGAGGGAGTCAACTCAGAGCTGTCGCAAATGTGCATCATTAATCCAATTTAACCACTCAGCACCTTTTTTGTAATCCAAGCTTCCTCTATGAACAATGGCTATGAACAAACGGCAGCTAGTGCCTTGAGAAAATGCAAGGTGAATTGTTGCACAACTTTGCACAACTTTTCCCATTGTCTGATAACGCCAAAGGTGCAAAAATTTTAGCTACACAGATGGATAGCACTGCTTATCTTGTTTTCATTGGCCGGCTCAATCCAACATGTCATAGAGACAATGATTAGTCACATTCACAAGGGGGAAAACACAAATGTATGAAAATTATACTTGGAAGCCGGCAGTACTTTTAGCATCCCCAGCCGTGCACACAGGCACTAGATTCTGTCTGACCTGTGCATTCTTTGAAAAATAGCTTTGAAGTAAAACCAACATAACCAAACAGAGCAAATGCATCCTTTCAACTGCAAAATCATCTGCTCAAGGCTACACAGGCCACATAGTTACAACATATACAATGTTTTATCATATATCTACAATTACATTTCTCATATGTGTCCCTGTATGACTTCTGATATTGGTCATATTGTGCAGCAAAGGTAATTTTTCAAATGTGTTTCAAATGTGTACTTTTAACATCCATGAATACAGTTGGCTCTTTGCATGCACATTGGCATGCCTCATTGACAAGTGAGCGATTTCACAGATGTTGAACAAAAGTCTGAATCGACGCTTTCTTTGGGGAATAAAAATAATTGAGAGTTCTGTTTCTATCAGTACAAACACATTGTCCATACTTGGCAGGCCTGGATTTTTGTACTGTTACAAAACATATGTGAAAATGTACACAATTAAGCCTCTATTATCTAATTATGTAATGAACTGTATTCCTTTTGGCGAGTGTTTGTGTTAAAAAGAACTGTATTTAGATAGCAGGCTACATCATCTCTTTTGAGGGCCTTGGGGCAGTTTACAATAAGAGAGTGTGAATTGCCTGGACTACAATCAACACGCAATGTATATAATCCATAACAGAAGTTTGAGTAAGATTAGGATTTGGGTCTGGTTCCTTTGAATAAAAAAAGAGTGTTGTACAGTTACTGGTAAAAGCTAAATAGTGCCTAACCCATGATCACCTGAGTTGAAATAAGGGGCGTGATCGCCAAATATGACAAACTCCAGTAACACCAGACAAAGAAAACCTTTGAAACTTGAATTTCTATGTTATCACATCAGCATCGTTTATTGTACCTCAGACATAACAGAATGGATGAGGATGCAATTTCAGACGCCACAGCCGTCCACAGAGCTATAAATTCAGTTTTTGTGGTTTTCTGTCTCCCGCTGAAGTGATAGACGGATGCTGTCTGCGGCATTCCCTGAGATGGAGACAGTGCAGCGAATAGCGTCACTGAATGAGATTGGCCCCAGAGCTGCTTCGGTGCAGGTTTCCAACACTGTTTACAACATATCGCGGCTCTTGGTGTCATTATCCCACATGTGTTTACAATTCCAGGCACCCCCAAAATGGGGTCCGTCTCCATAGAAGGAGAATTGAAAGTTAAGTGCAAAGTTGTGCTTGGCTGTTTGATGTGTGGCCCTGGTTAGGGGCCACCACAGTGATGTGGTCACATCTGGGCTCTCTCGGGTTGGTCTCAAGACTCCAGACACGGCCGTTCTTGACAAACCCTCCTGGCCTGTGGCATGATCTCCATGGCAATGCGTCAATATGAATCATAATTCTCACCAGATTCCAATGCTCGGTCAACCGCATCAGCCTCAACTGCCCCTTCATCCATCCTCAATAGCAATACTTTCTGCAATTTATTCACATTAATCTTTTATTAAAATATATTATAATTTTTGTCACGTGATAGAATTTCTACAAGCACATTTCTTAGATATTACTTTCAAGAATCTTTTAAATCAACTTTGAAACCAATGAAATTAAAACTCTAATTTGATGCCGTCAAACTACGGACCTGAAACAGGTTAATGTCCAATAAAGTTTGTTAGTTACTGCGAGAAAGGGCCACTGGAAGCTCGGCACACCCCTCACGATGCACGTATTCAGGGGAAGGCTCCAGGTCGGGTTCCTGGGGGAAAGCTCCATGGGAAACAGATCAAGAACAACACCGCCTAAACGCCTTCCCTCTGATATCTCTTTCGCGTACTCGCAAAGGCAAACGAGGCCCATTTGTGACCAGCTGTCATCAATTGAACGCGCGCTAATGGCGGCCGCTTGATGGAACCTTTTATAATCTCCCGTTCCATCTGCGCCCGCCGCCCGGCCCTCTTGACAATAATGTTTTTAAATGAATGTCTCAACCTCCCGATGATAGACGCTCTCTCTCTCTCTCTCTCTCTCTCTCTCTCTCTCTCTCTCTCTCTCTCTCTCTCTCTCTCTCTCTCTCTCTCTCTCTCTCTCTCTCTCTCTCTCTCTCTCTCTCTCTTTCTCTCTCTCTCGCAGTTAAGAGCACACATCGAGCGCGCGCTGGCCGGAGCGGGCTGCCATATTGAAAGCGAAATCGTCCCCGAGGAAGGCCGCGTTTTAGGTGAGCGACGTGTTTTGCCATCTGTTACCCTCCGCGCCGCGAAGGTGCGGCGGGGAACGGGCTGAGCATGTCTGGCTAAGCTGGAATAATTACCGGCTTTCTTAAGAAGCGCAGTCTACTGAGTCTATTGATCTATTGTTTATCCGAAGTCACCGTTGCTTTCTTAATTCTTTTACCCTTGTTTAGTCTTATACTTTAGTTATTTAGTTATTCAAAAAAATTGAGAATGTCAGTATATAGGGAAATTGACTGAGTGGCACAAGACACAAGCTCATTTTATAGTTTATGAAAATCTTTGTTGTGATATTCATTTTTTAAAAGCTGCATGTACTGTATATTTGAATATGTTTGTTTGTCAATTTAATGCTTTTCCTCTTGTCTCTCCAATATGTGATGTCACCCCCACTTCTTTTTGCACCGTGGTGAAAAATTTGGGCTTACGTAGCCATGACCTGGAGGAAGAACGTCTCTACAGAGCTTCACTGCCAGCCACAATTGGCACTAGCACAGTATGGGTTCAGTTTCTTACTGTGGGGCTTGTCTTTACATTAGAACAGTAGCTTACAGGACAAGCTACCCAGCAGTCTCACATTTGTGCAGTTTGTCATGACAGAATGCTTACATTTTCATGTGACAGCACACACTCACAGACAGCATGCTTCATCATGAACAGAGATATAATTGGCATTGTTTGGCACACAAACACACATGCACACACACACACACACACGCACATACATACACACACACACACACAAAAAGACATACACACATGCATACACACACACACACACACACACACACACACACACACCTGTACATACAAACAGGCAGTCAAGGTTAGGCAAGGAATTACACAGATGAACAGAGACAGCCAGGCATACAGCCAAGGCAGGAAAACACACATATAGCCAAGGTTAAGCAAGGAATTAGACAGACAGGCAGTGAGACAGACATACAGATATAAAGGACATAAGATTAGTCAGGAAAAGGCATACAGATATACACATGAACACGCACACACCCACCCACACACACACAACCACCCACCCCCGCACACACACAAAAACATGTGCACGCACACACACACACACACACACACACACTCACACAAACACATGCGCACAGACGCACACACACACACGCACGCACGCACACACATACACACACACACACACAGACACACACACACACACACGCACGCATACACACACACACGCCCACACACCCACACACACTCACACACACACACATACACACATCCACACTCACACACACACACAGATTGCCAAGGTTATAGATGGCTCCTGTGATAGAAGAAGGAGGAAGAGTGAGAGAGATCATTAGCGTGCTTGGAAGCAGTTCAAGTCATTTTCATGCACTCTGAGGTTTCCACGGGGGCCACTGCGGAGGCCTTGGCAACAACCTTCCCTAAAACCTGCAGGTGGGTTTTGCTTCAGCCCCTGTCGTCAAGGGCGATGAAGGAAAAGCCTTACAGCGCTCTCTCTTTTTTCTTCTTCTTTTTCTTAGGGGGTGGATGCATTCGAAGATGTTCCAGAAGACAAAGTCTCAGTATTGGCATCAGTGCGGGTTTAATATCAAACACAAACATGTCTTGTTTTTGGGAGAGTGCAAACAGCTCGGGCAGTGGAAGAAACGTAAGGGCCAAGATTGGAAATATGGTCGGCAGCATTTAGGCACTGGAGGGCCTTTGGCCTAGTTGACAAGGGAAAATATTTCAGAATCTCTTGGGTACTGCTTGTTCAAATTCAACGTTGCTTTTTACTTTACTCCCAGGGTAAGAATTTGGCTTGAGCTACAACAGCTATTCCAGATGTTCATCTCCAAACTTTTGTGCCTTTTTTTTCCTTGTAGTCCATTGTGAATTTTGGAAACACCGCAATTAGCAACCATAAATCATGTCCAGAATACTTCCCCTTCAATCCCCAGGGAATATTTCAGTATAGTCCAATAACTCACTTCGAGATGTTAGCTAACAACAACAAAAGCTATTAAGATTTTGACAAATCCTGCTGTGACAATACCAATGGGGAGATGTAACGCCCCTTCTTCAGTAAGTACTGCTCTGGGTAAGCTGGCATTGTCTTTTGTAACGAAATAGCAACTTCCAAAAGCACTGAACCGACCCTAAAGACTGCTGCGTCAAATGTTATCACTAGCTGTACTGTACTGCTTCTCTCAACAACTCACTCAATGTATGTTACAGGGAAAGTGGACACTGAACATCCAAGTAAAATCCAGTGTTGAGTGATGGGTATTGTGATTCATAAATCAAGGTTTAGGAAGAGGCCCCAAAACCTGGGACTTTCCCTGTTTGCCAGCTGGAGGAAGAGCGAAAATGCATCAGTAGATCCGCCCCGCCCGTATGACTTTGGTTTGGCCCTCCCACCTTGGCCCAAACTCCCCATCACCTCTGACGAGCGCTGTCCAGCGAGAGCCTCGCCCCTGCGGTCAAAATCCTGTCCACCTGCCAAGTGTGCTTCTACCCAAAAACAACAAACAGATTGATTCGCTTATGCAAAAACACTCAAGATCATTGGACGGAGCCTGCTCCAAATTGGGAATTCCTCCAATCAGCGAGTACAGCTGGTTCCTGTTGCCATGGAATGCACCACAACAATGGCAATCTTTATTATGCAATAGCATCATCATAACATGGCATTTTTTTTTTTTTTTTTTTTAAAGAGAGCTGAAAGTTGGCAACTCCCACAACAGTCAGATTAGTGGTTCTTAAAACCTGGCCTGAATAGAGCTGATGGGTCTGCTGGGGTTTGTTTACACCTTTTAATTTCTCAACCAGTTTAGACCCAAGAGTATTTGTGAGATGAACAGTGTAAGAAACTGATTTAATTTGTAAATTAAGTACTGATGACTGTACCAACACACCCTGTGGTTCTCCAGCACCCAGACAGAGGAATACTGGACAGACCACAAATAAACTTTCTGACCATGGTCACACTGACCACAGGTAAGATTTCAGACTACTTTCACACAGGTAACAAATTTTTTAAATATCACCAAAGCTGATTTATCTTTTTGCATCTGTCCTGCGGTTGCTTTGCCAAGTAATTGATTAATTGATGAAAATATGATAACTCTACTCTTCAGCTCGTTACAAACACCCAAGGTTGTTAGTTACAAATGGTAGTATCAGGCACAAATCAATGTTTTTATTTTTTATTTTTGCAAAGGGGCAATGAGAATAATAAGAGTAACAGAACAAGAACAATTTCACTGCGAATATGTTCACAGAATAAGATGCATTTCATTGTAATCTGAAAAATGGAAAAATTGACTCCTATACCACACACACACACACACACGGTATAATACCAGATTATACAGAAGACTGCCATAAAATGTCTACAGTATATGTGCATATATGCATACTTATGTATGTCAGGGAACAAGCACTTTTTGTACATTATTCAACTTCCACACTGGAGGACACCTGTGTTTTAATTTAAAATGCTCTTTTTGTGAAATGGATATTAAACAAGATAAAAAGCATGAACTTATTTTTCCTACGGTGCTGTTTTTCCCCTCAGACACATAAAGGAAGACTGACTTCTCAAAATCCCTGGTGTTATATTCCGCAGATGAATCTTTTTTGTGTTTCATAATTACTTAATAATAGAAAGATTCATTTCTCTTCCCTGCTCTGTCACTGTTATGTGTTATACTTGGAAAACTGTGATGTGATTTTTAAACACCCCTCCCCATTTCCCTATTTTGAATAGCCTTTTGAGTGAACACCCCCCAATAGCAGCTACGCAAAGAGCTGTGCAGTGCATATTTTACAGACCATGCTGCACTACAGGAGAAAATGAATTTTGAGCATTTTATGAAAAGAAGATCAAAGGTCTGAAATAAATGTCATTTCAAAGTTTGAAAAAAAAAATATATATGGGCTTATCATTTTAAAATATATTATTGTGTGTGCATTTGTTCATCAGATTTATGCTTTCTGTTGCTTGTATATGCAAATACAGCAATGTTGCTTTTTTTTTTTTTTAAACAAGGGTCTCATTTCAACCAAAACAAGTCTTTTGCTTTTACTTATTATAAATGTAAAAATCTATTGCATTTGAAATGACATAACATTTTTGAATGTTTTGCCAGTTTAACTTTGATGATTATTCATTAGCTAAATATGGTGAAGATAATGGCTAACACTTACATTAATTTGTTTTTTTTTTAAACTCAAAGTTAATGACAGCCAGTGTTAATCAATGCTAATATCCCAAAATTGCCATGGAAATGTTGATATGGTGTTTGATCCGGCAGAGAGTAGTGTCAGCCATGCCCACTGCTAGGGTGAGTACACGCACCTGGGTTGTATTAACTAATCAGCCCAGGTGCTTAAAGGTGTGCTCCTCCAAATGGTACAGGGCCAAGACCGGGAGCACGAGAGAGAGCATGTCTGTTGGTTAGAGAAAAACAAAGGAAACTAACATGGCTGGAATGTTGAATAGTGAAGAGCTGAAAAGCTTCAGTCTTCTTTGTTTTAGTTCAGTGTTTTTGCCCCAAAGCCCATGAGGGGGAAGGGCAAAGCATTTTTGTTTATTTGTTTTCTTGTCTGTGTGGGTGTGCTTTCTCTCTCTATGTGGTAATCGTGGTGAAAACCCAGAATTGCCGCATCTCCCTCCCAGGGATGTCACACAGCATGTGACAACTGAGCAACAGCATTGTAAAATTCTTATTTTTTTAATTGCCATGCAATTGCACGTTGTTAATAATCATTAAATCACTAACTGAAATCACTCTGGAGCTGCAATGGGAATGTTGTTTAATTATGCTGACTACAGCACTTTTCACCATATCAAAACACTGCAGTGAAGTGCTGGGGGCGGGAGCTTACCTCAGCCAACACTAATGTTTAGCACTCATCTGGCCTACATGACAGCCTGTCCCACAAGTGGACTGGAGATTACTTCCTGTAAAACCTGCTTACCACCATTGTCGTTATCATCACCATAGATGTTAAACATCAAAGTTTTGTGCCTCAAAATTGTTCTCAGAGAATAGGAGCGCAGAACAGCTCAATTAAGAGTGTATGTTTCTGTAATCAAGGCTGAAGGCGGATTGATGGCAATCAGAAAGCACTTTGCTGTGGATCACCATGCCTTCTCTTATAGGGCTGATTACAGAGTAAAGAGTGTTTCATGCTCCCTGTAATCAGGCAGTTCGGGCATGAGCACAAACGGCTTGCTGAGACGGAAAAATGGCGATTTGCTATGATGTTGGCTGTCACTGCAGATTACTTTCGATCACTGTAAAAGACTGGTGACCTCATTTCCTGTGATCCGCTGATTTGTCCTGCCCTAGCAGTGGGATGGACCACCCTGCTGCCATGGCAATTTCTGTCTGAAAACCCCCCATTTAGAAATATAACATATTGCCATATATCACTGATATGTGTACTTTTTTCAAAACATAATCGTAAATAGATATTGCAGCAGCGTAATATATTGCAGTATCTGAAAGGGCCACTGTTTTGCATTTCCAAATATATTAAAAGTAATGCAATATCTAGAAAATATATTGTATATCTATACAAAATCTATATAAAATCTATATTTTTGATATTCCATCATGATATATCGCATAAAATCTACTAAATACAGCACTTACTACATTCTAATACATTTATGAATAGCTCATCTTCAAAAGGAAAAATGTCAGCCACATAGAGGGCATTAAATGTCTATGCCTTCAGCTTTGAGACATGCTATATCTACTGATAACGTAAGATGCTAATCCTATTTTTTTCATATGTTTCAACAGCCTCAGACAGACTCAGTTTTTCAATCACTGTACTCTGTTTTCAGCTATAAGCTCCCCTGTGCCCCCATGAATATGCATTGTCTCCAGATTTCCCCGTGCACATTTTAGTGTAACTTGTAACTGTGCATCCCTGGACTGTTTTTCTCCTTTCAGAAGACAGTACAGAAGGTCACACTGGGAACTTAATAGAGACGCCAAGCTGCAGGTTGTGGGGCCACTAAATTTGTTAAACTTCTGTAAGAAAGCTCTCACCTCACCAGATGTTGTAGCTGTTTGCATGTTCCTTTATCTACATGTAAGAGAAAGTACAGCAAACAAAAACATCTGGCTGTACATGAAGCACCCTGCTTTATGTCCTCATTAACATCGATGACAGGGTAGCATTGAAATCAAACTTGCTATGTTTTTAGGTCTTTTGTTGTTTCTTTAATATTGATGCAGGACGCATTGCAGTGATTATTTATTTAATTGAATAATGTTTTTAATATATTTTTAAAGTAAATTTATACAGTAGTTAGGTTGTCTTATACTGTAGCTAAGCTGCCAAGTTATCCTTATTGATTCTGCTTTTTTAAACAGACAGTACACCAAAAGAAGTTTTTTTTTTGCTATTTTCCCATTGCAAGCGATTGCAGTTATATTACAGCTGTGTACTGGGCAGTATGGGCTAGGCTCAGGGTAGTTATAATTGGTTTTATAATCAGGCTACTGTAGGTACAGGGTATGACTTGGGTTTAGGAGGCAGCGTTTTTGTCTGGAGTGTTAAACCGAGTCATTGAGCCATCGTTGAGCCGAATCAAGCGTGAACCCACACCCTGCATTAAAACCTGTCAGCCCGTCGTCGGCTGCTTCAGATTAGCCGTTTGAAATATTTAACGCCCGCGTCCGCCGCAACGCTCGTATTTCACGTGCAGTCAGCCCCCCCCCCCCCCGCGCTTGTGTCGGGGCCCCCCAGTTTGGCGATAATGGCTTGTTAAGGTATAAACCCGACGGAACGTAACTGCTCCATCTCCGCCCCTCTAATCTCATATTCCGCTTTTATCAGCGACGGCAGCGGAATAATGGGCGGCTTTTTCCCCGGCCCTATCGGCCGTGGAGCCGAATGATTTACCGCCGTTTCCTCGCGCTCTCTGCTTTTCTCCGTCCTGGTGGTTTTGATCTATTTTTTACTGCCTGTCTCAGTCATTTATCACGGGCGGAATGGCTAGTAAAGTAATCCGACATTAGCGCCCAATGACTACTACCCCAGGAAAAAAAAAACCAAAGCTGAGGTTTGTCATTTGAATAAATCATGTCCGCATGTCTCCAGGAAAAGGATGAAGGAAAAAAAAAAACTTAAAAAAAACAGACTGACTTGATGCTCCGTCCGGAAGAAGCTGAGTAGAGTTTAAATGAGTGAGTCGGTCACAGAGACCAGTAACCAGGCAAATTAACCGTGACACCTCAATGTGCCGCATTTGTCATGTTGCATATATGATCGCTGATGTCAAAAGACACAATCAATTTAGTCTTTTATGGAGGGGTTAAATCTGCATACACAAACAGGACATCGTTCATACTGACAAAGTAGCCAAGCCTCATTGAGGCAGTCAGAGAAAGCTGAAAAATGCCCGCCAGAGGTGTTGACGATATTGCCGTTCAGCCTCATTCACCACATATACGGTACAGAGGCAAGTCTGTGTGTTCACAGCACTAACCCAATTCTTTCTAAATACTGATTCTCTGCTGAGGGGTCCAGTTATCAAAAAAAAAAAAAAAAAAACTTGTTCTTCACACAGCAACCAGTCCCTCACTCACCATTGGCCAAATATTACACCTGCATTATTCATGAATGGACCGGTCCTCTGTAAACATAAGGGGTGGGGTTCTGCTCCATGCCTAAAGGGCAGCGCTCAGATATCCCATTTAGAGAGGTTTAGTCCAAACTACAAACTGTAAACTACAGGCCCATGTCTTTTCCTATTAAAAAACATTGCTGAGGGGTGGATGTCTGGCTGAGAGGATCATGAAAAAGTAGGGCATTGCAAAACAGGCCTTGTAGAGTGACAGACTATTAAGGCCTTCCTTAAAACGTATTATTTCACTTTTTGGAGTTCATATACAATACAATTTGATACAGTTATGATCTGAAGATACCAAATACCAATATTAACGGTAAGTGTCAGATTTACGGTTCACTGACATAGGCTGACTTGTCACGGGCGGTCCCGCGCATTTGCAAATATCGAACGTGCGCCTCAGCTTGAGAGTAACTCAAGGGCTACGTAGCACAAACATCGGGGACCATTAAAAGAGTCATTTAAAAGGGAGGATTCCCCTTCGGCGATAAAAAGCTCAATTAAACAAACCGCCTCCTCGCTCCGTAACCTTGCCTCACACCACTTAATTGATCGCTGAAGCAGTTTTAATGACTGGAGGCGAGCGAGACGAAGACAAACACCTTTCCTCGCGTCTCTCTCTCTCCTTCTCTCTTTCCACCTTTCCACCTTCCTTACCGCCGAAGGAAATGGCACCTTTTTAGACACCCCTGTTCATTTGCGTATCAGAGAGCCACCTCTCAGGGCCCGGCTCTCCGAATCACGCCTTCGACTTAGCGTCGGAGAGCGGCGGCTAATGAAGCGTAGGTTTATGAAGGTGATAATCACTGCCTTTGTAGGTCCATTAAGCTTTTGCTCGGTGTCATGACACAGGAAGCAAAGTAGACAAAGAGAAAGAGAAAGAGGGAGAGGCAGAGATAAGGAGCGGAATAACCCTGCGGCAAAAATAAGCCGCTCCCTGTAGTGAAAAGCATGTCTGTCTGACACCTTTTATAACTGTTCATTGCATCACCGAGCATTCATATGTACGTTTGGACTTATGCATGCATGGACTCTCAGAGACAAGGCTAGTAACTTCCTTAGAGGCTAATTGCAAGAGCTAAGTTTGAGCAGAGAACTGGAAAGACATAGAGGCGCTGGGTTAACAGAAGGCATCTTCTCAAAGATAATTTTCATTGTGTACTTTGCAATATCTTAGTAGACATCTAAACATTTCATTTGTTTTGGTGAAGCCAAAGACAATGGCCTTTGCGATTTTGTTTTCATTCTCTACATTCTTCTCCTTTCATATATCGAATTTCAGCGTGTGTCCAACCTTAGTCTTCATGGAGTGCTTTCAGTTTCATTTGTTTTAATTATTTTCTGCTGCATCCATTTGATCAGTTTGATTATTTGTATTGTATATATTTTTTATATTTTCCCATTTTTGAGTGACCCTTCTATGTGAGCCATTTTAAGATAATTCATGTCTACTTGCACACAATCCCATAATGCTTTGCGCTTTCAAAACAGAAGTTGCACAGATTTAATTTACACACGAGCACATTCTTTGTTCCCTCACAGGAAGACGCGTACCTATTTTTGATCATTGGAGTGGTGCAGCGAGATTTATCATCTTTTGAAATGACGTTTTGCATTCATTGGGGTGGTACCCCGTGCAACATCCTGTTAAATGAGGCTCATTAGCTGGGTATTGGTGCTATAAGTATGCTACTAATTAAATTCGCAGAGACAGCAGCAACCAGAGACTCAATTAAATTATATGCACACAGCATGATGAAGTATTCTCTCTTTCTAAGCTACCGAACATGCAAATATTTGCATGTCATTGACCCTACAGCATTTTAAAGCGTGTGGTGGAGAAGCTGGGGTCTGCTTGGCGGTGTTAATTTGAGTTTTGAATATTAAAGCGCTGTTTTTTTCAGCGCTTCTCCGGGCAATTAAGCAGCATCGGGTCATCCACTTGGACCCTGGCTTTGAAAACAATTGGTTTGCTATTGTACTGTGATCTGAAACCAGCACAAGGATGACACAGTGGAGGGTCGCGCTTGATGGCATGGTTCTGTGGACAAAAACAACAAAGGAACTACAGAAAATTGCTTTGAGAAACCCATGACTTGGTAGCCAACTGACTTGATTTTAGACCTGGGCTTTGAAAGAGCAAATGTTTGCTGGAGCTTGTATTCACATAAAACGTCTTGAAAGAATAACTGAAGTGAAAAATACAGATCTGCCATTATTCTCTTAATGCTTCTCTAAATTGTGGCAAAGCAGAACCTGAACTAGAAATACTGAGATAAAAAATTTCAGCTTCCTTCATGAATGAGAAATTATGTAGAGACCAAATGGATAGACAAAAAAGCAGATTTACAGTTGTATTCAAATATGAATGTGGTAGTTGGTGAAGTAAATTCACAGGGCCATGTGTTCAAGAGAGGACTGTGGACGACCTCAGCGATCACACATGTCTGGCAGGACAGTGTTTTCTGCCTCTCCCTCCCGCTTTCAGGTCTGTTGAGTTTAATGGTCTCCATACGCGTACCGTGTCTCCTGTCAACCTACTCGCTGGAAGCGGCCAGGCCAGGGTCGCGTGGGACGCCAGGAGTCCGGTGGAAACGGTTCGTGAAAACTGGACCCCTGTGACCCGCGTCGGAATGCAAAACTCTCGCCACGCCCACTTGAGGAGACAACTGACCCCCTCTTATTGGTCAAGCCTGTAGCTCCCCTCACAAGTCCCCAACTCCTCCTCTCGATCTCTCCCAATCCATACCTACCCATCCCCCACGACTGCCCTCCCCCCCCAACCCCCCACCCATCCCCCGCCCTATCTGCCACCCCCTCACAAATATCAACTGCACCTCTTGGGCATGTCCGCCCATTAAAGACATCTGCGCATACTTAATGAGAAGATAAATCATTTTTGCGGAACAATTTTGATAAATGAGGTGTTCAGGTTGGTGTGCATTCACTGCTGCTCTCAGGACCCCAAGTGGGGGGTGGTGGCGGGGGGGTCGGTATGGGAAGAGGGGGGAGGGGGGTGAGGTGGATACTGGGGTGGGGGGCGGGAGGTGATTCTTCATGGATATTGGGATTTGCTTCAAGCTACTACAATACTGTACACCCCCAGCAAGGAATAGTAAAAAAAACAGATGAAATTGAAATCCAATGTTGAGATTGGATACCTCGTTCTATTGCATTCTTACACACATCTTGACATGAATTATGGTTCTTTATTAAACCAATAGGAGCACAGAAAATAATATCAAGGCCAATACTGCAAATAATGTACCATAAGGAGACCTGTGATTTTGACACGCACGTGAAATGTATATCAAAATCTATTTCCAAGAGATTTTGACATACATTCATTAATATTTAATTTATAAGGCTGCTTGTTCATTAAATCAAAATGGTTCTTATAGGCCTACAGTATATGGAAGAAACCTAACATTGCAGATACAGTGCTTAATGCCTTAATGAGGGTATGTTAGCAGAGGAAAACTAAGACCATATTTACAGAGAGGATCTGGAGATGTAAACATGAGGGTGATGTCATAAACAGGGGCATTTTCAGCGTAACAGGGGAGCCGCGCATTCGCCATAATGCATGCAAACGTAAGCGGGTTCCCAGAGCACCAGGTCCGAGCCCTAGATCACTCGGTGGCTCAGAAATATTTGCTTCCACCCGGCCTCTGATGGACGAGGTTGGCTGGGTGACCTTTGCGTGTTTTCTCTTCCACCGCCCCGTCACGGCCGGTGCCCGGGCGTTATAATAACTCACCCGCTCAGGAGTGTCATCGCCCCGGGGGTCCCGTTTTAACTGGGCCCCGAAAGGCTGGAGAGCGCAAAAAAAAACCCGGCTAACGATAAAATTGTAAAACATTTTCAGCCGGGACTCTCGCGCTCGCTTCCGCGGGCTCTGGCGGGTCCGCGGTACGACGATTGACAAAAAGCCGCGCCGTGGACGTCAGAGCCGGGTGCGAGTGCTACATTTTTAAATCAGATGTGTTTACGTTGTTTTCATGGTTTATTTGCTTGGCAGATGTGATTGTCCGGTGTACTGTGTACTGTACAGATGTGTACTGTATGTGATAATAGCCTGCAAACTAGGTTTGTTGTTGTTGTTGTTGTATGTTCTCTATTTATGACTCAGGCCAAGCACACCCTCCAGCAGTGCTACGCCTAATACCCTAAACCTTTAAACTGGCAAGATCATAGACATCATAGACATTTATTTTTATATCATATGGTCACATGCTAGCATTGCAATGTCTTAATCGATGCTAAAAGCTTTTATTGTGTCTGGCTTGGTAGTATCCGCGCATGCATTCTAGTTATTACTAGTTATTCGGTGATGCACACAGATGCTAATTCCCCATATTTCTCAGATTTTCTGACCAGAGTCACATAGTTAGACTACTAAACATGGTTTACTGCATAAAAGGCAGTCACTTCCATGAATGGCAAGCATGTGAATTTCTGTGGAGGAGAGCCATGCATCAGCAAGTCTAATCCCATTCAGAGACAAAGCGCAAGCTCTGGTGTTGTTTGGGGACATGGATGGGGAGGTAGGGGGAGGGGGGTTATGGTAATTGTGTCATAATGTTATTTAGATCCATTGATTACCCCTGAGCTGTTAGGACTGCTGTCCTACTCCTCTAAGGTCAGACCCGGCAGGGGGGCCTGGACGCATTTGCAGAACACGTTCCGCTAAGCGACCCCCCCCCCGAGGGGTGGCGGAGCGATCCGGGGACCGATGGGACGGGAGCAGGGGGGTGGGGGGGTAGAGGAGGAGGCTCTGCTTATCCACGGCGCGGCCGATCGCGGTCTCCCGCGGGCACGTCGGCTCAGCGCCGATCCACGGCACGCCCGGCTCCTCCTGCCTCGGTCCGTCTCTCTCTCTCTCTCTCTCTCTCTCTCTCCCTCTCAGAGACAACCGGAACAAATACACCATTCTGGACCAAAGCACACTCACCCCAGCTAGCCTCCTCTTCATTAAAATCATGCTTGACTCTCAGCTGAATTTCAGTGAATAAAGTGGCCTATGCTGCAGCTTTTACCACATTTAGCACACATGCTAATTCAAAGAAATTGCATTTCTTTGTATTATTATTTGTGTCAATTACAGTGTTTTTATCAGCTATGTGACCGCTTGTTATCTGTGACAAATCTTTTTGAAATATAATTTTGGTTTTGTGTGTACGTGTGTGTGTGTGTGTGTGTGTGTGTGTGCATATGTGTATGTGTCTGTTTTCAAGCTATTCATTCTTCTCACAGAGGGTAATGATTTCTTTTAGCATTCTACAGTTACATTTATATGCTTAAGCATGTGCTTGCATGTATTAATTTGAACCTTTAGTGTATAGATGTAAAGTGTAAAGCAGGTCTTGTAGCTCCTGTGTAAGCTCTCCAGAGAGGCTGAACTTCGGGCAGTGTCATCCTCCTCCACAACTCACACCACTCATAAATAATGAGAAACATCCTGAGCAATATAACCGCTCCTCATATGTGTCTTCAGACAACCAAAACATCTGGCCTCATGCACCTTACGGAACTTATTTTAATACCTTTATCTTGTGAATACAGCAATACAATACATACAGTACAATGTCAACAGTATCACGTACATAATTGCGCAATCATATGCTCATAATGTTTTACTTTAATCTATTACCTTGCAGGACTGCACAAAAAGTATTCTTTTGAAAACACACAAACACCCATCAGCTATTTAGTGCGTGAAAAAATACTTTAAAATTGACCATATTGATTACACATTTGTTTCAATGTATGAGGACCAACAAAATGTCAAAGGTTTATAGAACATGATGTACTGACCCGTTTCACCCAGTCGCAAAACAGTTGATAACAACATCTCTAATGGCTATTTATTGGTTAGACTACCTCTGAGAAATGCGATATTGTGTCCAGTCAGCATGTGGCCAGCCAAGCTTTTTATGACATAGTTCCCCAGAATCAAGTCAAACAAAATGCTGGAGCTAGCCTTCCTTTCCCTAATCACGCTTCTGACTTATAAGCCAGAACTGAATTTTATCGTTTTCACAGAGATAAGCACGTGCATGCATGAGCGCACGAGCGCGCACCCACACACACACACACACACACACTCATACACACACACACGCACACACTCACACACTCATACACACACACACACACGCACACACACGCACACACACACACACTTAAAAAAAAAAAAAACTAGCTTAGCCTCCCGTGAGACCCATAGGAGTTCTCAGTACTATCTAGTCTCCCCTGACAGTTAAGTTCACCAGGTGTTGTCTGCAACAGGCAATTAGTAGAATAGGTGTAGCTGTCAATCACAGAGGCTGGGAGATTAGCTGCTTGCCCGTAATTAGCGGGTTAGAGGCTCCTTGGCCCAGCGGATAAAGGCTTTGCCAATAGTGGGCCCAGGGGTATTAATTACTGAAGGTCGAAGCCGCAGAAAAGGCCGGGATCTTAGCAGCAGCGCACGTAAGATGATTGTTTAAATTTCACAAATAATACTGGTCTGACAGTTGTTCGCGTCCCTGGGGGTTGTGGGTACAAGGTAGCCGAGGTAATTAGTTTGAAGAGGAGAGGGCACGGTTGCAGGCATGTTTGTGCAGTGTGTATGAGAGAGAGAGAGACAGAGAGAGAGAGAGAGAGAGAGAGAAAGAGAGAGAGAGAAAGACTGTAAGTTAGGAGGGGTGAGAATATTGAAGGATGATTTGAGACAGGCATCTCGCTGTCCACCCCACCTACCTCCGTCTCTCCTCCGCCGTGCCGTACCGTGTTCCCCCCTCGCCCGGCTCCTCCCGCGACGGTCGTGCTCACAGCAACCGCCAGCGCTCTCACAGTCACATGACCGGAGGCTCTCTCTTAGAGACCGCTCCATGCGGCAGGAGGAGGTGACGAGGGGCGAAGCACGCACAGGAAGTGGGGAGGGCGTCGCGGGCTTACGTGTGTATGTGTGTGTGCGCGTGTGTGGTGTGTGGGGGGGGGGGGGGGGGGGGGGGGGGGGGGGGGGGGGTGAGGGTCTTATTAAAGTGCCAAAGATGGCCTGGCAGATGCTGGGTGGAGGAGACAAAAGGAGGTGCCTCACCTTATGTCTCTTGCGGGAGGGCGACAGATGCCAAGGCATAAAGCGAGATGGCGGGTGGCGGGCCAGGTTCAGCCAGAGTTCAGGCGGAGGGAGGTGATAAAGTGCGCTGCCACGGGCTTACGGGTCTCCGGAGGGCCCGGGGCCAAGCCATCGCCGCCGCGCCGTTAAACGCGGCGACTCGGCAGACGCACGCCATCTCCGCGGCGACGGCTCTGACCCGTCGTGCCGCCGCACGCCCGCGTTTTATTTGCGCCCTCCTCCCCCCCCCCACCGCGACCCCGACGGCGCACGTGTCTGTTTTTTACGAATGCGACCCTTCATTCCGCTCGTTCCAAAGTGATCGCCCCTTTTTATGTTCTGCGTATATTTCTGTATCGGTCCTTATCGGTTCTTGTGTTCTGTCGAATCTTTCTTTTTGAGTTTCTCGTGATATTACACACATCCACTGGCTGGCGGGTGTGCCTGTGCTCTTAGTTCACTGTAACAAGAAGCACCTATTTACGAAATCCAGAATATAAGGATCGCATTTATTACCTGTCAAAACGCATTCATACTATTTATACTTTGTTATTCTGGGGCACACTTACATAATGTATTATTTGCTTGATTTCAGTGAGCAGTTTTATTAAGTCATTTTCCAGCGGTAAAAAGGGAGTATAATAAATAATAAAAAAACCATGAATGACTACAAAATAAAAGCAGCCACAGTACGGTACACTTTTGGAATGACAACTAAGTGCAAAGCCCTCAACCATCTATTTTTAAGTTGGAAACGGTTTCTCCCATTTCCCCCAGATTTTCTTACTTCCCTGATGGGGCTATGTCAGATGATACCTTTGCGAAAACAGTTTTGTTTGTCATGCAGTGCAGGCAGTAAAAACGGTGGTGTCGTGTTCTGTGTGTCAGATTCATAATTTAGATTGAATTAATTTGTTTACATTATATATGTGTTCAGGATGCTCATTAAAATTTATTCAACCCTTAAAGTGCTTTTTTTGGGGTGGGGGGGGTTTCGGGGGGGTAAGATTTTATCCAAGATATGTATAGAGCTTTAATGAGGAAAAATTCTCTTTGAATGTGTGTGTGTTCTTCAGAAAATGTGTGTGCCTGCATGCGTGCGAGAGTATGGACCTTGTGTGTGCATGTGTGTGCGCGTGTGCGCGTGTGTCTGTGTGTGTGAGAGTATGTCAGTGTGTGTTTGTGCGTGCTTATGTGTGTGTTTGGGCATTTCTGTAAGGATGTACAAGTGTGATGTGCTTTATGAAAGAAATTGTGCTTGTACGCATAAGCCTCTGTATTCATGTGTGTTTGTGTGTGCGTGCATGCTCGTGTGCGTGTCGGTCTGTCCGTCTGTCTGTCACTTTGGGGCTCCTTAAGCCCTTGGCCTTTCCTGTGTTTTCTCTGTGTTCTTCACCGTGGTGATATGTAGCTGTAACAACACCTGAATCTACCATCAGCCGCAACCTGCATTTCATACTCCTGTGGCTCCTAAATTTAACAGAAGAATTTCGAAGATTAGGAGCATGAAGGAAGTTTGTGTAAAAAATAATAGTAATAAATTGTAGTTCATGTCACCCTGTTAACAGACCAGAAGAAAAAAGCAACAGTGTGCATTCTTCCGTTTTGCTTGAAAGGCGTAAATTGCTCTTTTGTGTTTTCACCTCGTTTACAGCAAACCTCACCGATTAGCATGACATTCCTCCACCATCCCCTCAACAATATTTCATTTTCTCTGAGTTTGTGTTGTTTTTCTGAACTTCTGTGTGAATATTGCTTGTATTTTATTTTATTTTTTTCATTTGTATTTTGTACTTGTTTCTAAAATTAATTAAATTAAATAATTTAAAATAAGTGGACCCTTTCATAGTTTGTCCCCTAAGGAAACAGTGGTACATTGAATAGAAATGTGCCATCCTAGCAAAACTCACAGAGTAAAGCAATATAATCTGAAAAGTTGTAGATGGAAGACCCAGTGAAAAACAAACATTTCTACCCACCTTATTTCTATCATATTCAGTTTTGAGAGACCTAACACCAGACCTCGTATTTCTTGTTACATACAGTATAGTTGTTTTCATAGGAAAATAAATCACTGTCTTGTTTTGTGTCTTTTGATACTTTATCTTAAATGGTCTTTATTTTATTTATTGCAATTCATCTTCTCTTGTCTGATAACATTTTTTTTGAAAAAAATATTGTTGTAGAATATTTATGTGAATCCACAGCAATGTAAAACAATCAGATTGAATAATAGTTTTTTCTGATTGGTTGATTGGTTATTTGGCTGAAGCGACAAGTGACAACGGGAGAAGTTCGCGCGACGTGAAAAGGCCTACAGCGCATACCGAGAGCGGTGCCCGCAATGAGAAATCGAAACCTCCGCTGGGGAGACACCAAGTCAAAATCAACCAATTTGTACACAGCCCAGCATGTGGCTGGGTATCATGTGAAAGCCCCATTCCACCAACCCCAAGCCGGCCATTATACGACAGAGGGCAGCACGCTCCCCGCCTCCCTCGTTTGCGCTCTCGTAAATTTCGCCCCATGTTCAACTCTGCACCTGTGGCTCACAGCAGGACGCGGTCGAGGGGGGTCGGGTAAGGGGGGGGGGGAGCGAGTCCAGGCACCGTAAACATGCCACTCCCTGCCTAATGCGGGCCACGGCCTTTATTATCCCAATTATACTGCGGCCGTAAATCAATCCGCGCATTGCGTGCGGAAGAGGAGGACCGCGGGTGTGTGTGGGGTGGGGTGGGGGGGTGGGGGGGGTGAACACTGGCCGCGGACGGCCGGACGGGGGCCCCGGTTTTGATCTCGGCCCTAAGACCGGGGTTCAGGAGGCAGGGGCAAGGGACAGGGCAGGGGCCTGTCACAGAGTTCATCATTTTTATTTGGACGGCCACATATTCATCAGTTTTTATTTTTATTTTTTTATGGCATGTTTGGAACAAAAGAACAGAAATCCTGGCCATTTACTGTCACACTCCGGTCCATGACCATTTTGGCACCGCTCTCTTTCTTCAGCAGAATTCTACATTGGTAAAATTTATATTTTTAAATTTATCGATTGAGATGAAACTAACGTTCCTCATTCTGCATCCAATTCATTTTAATATCTTTTGAACATTGTGATATATAATCACATTTTAATACTGAATTCAATATAGAGCACTATTATAGTACACATAGCAGAATTGTTCATTACAAGTGTGATTTTTTGCATGTTGCATAAATGCATAAATGAAGTATTCACAAAGGGAAATACAGCCAGCATCCTGTTTTTGTTTTATTCATGTTACTCCAGCTGAGCTCTGAAGCCAATCTTTACTTAAAATTACGCGCAATGATACATTCATTTTTATTTATGAATTAGTATGTGTATTTTGTTTGTTTGTTAGTTAATAGCATAGGCATTGCTTGCCCCTGAAATGAAAGACAAACTTTGTGACAGCATTTTAGCTTTCGAGTACAACAAAGAATAAACAACGCCTCAAATATCTCATTCTAAATATATATCAGTCACTGCTGAAATATCTGATGCACTGACTTTTGGGATTTGAGCCAGCTGGACTTTCCTGGGATGTCAAAGGTCATCAAACAGCAACAAAATTTGAGGGACCCGCGCTGCATGCTTTACACTCCTACTTAAAGCGATTTAAATAAAACACACGTTTGACAACTTTTTACAGTTTAAATGTCAGCTAAACAAACACTCCCATATTGTTGCAACAGATGTCCAGAGACAGCCCATGGGGGGAAAATAAAATACATGTCTGCCTAGCTGCATTTCATCCTTCTTTTCTTTCAGTCTCACCTTTCACTGAGAAATTCCTTAACATGTCACCCAAGTTCTTTTTTTTAAAATACAACGGATAATTGTTCATGGAAATGGGCATTCAAGGCCATTTCATTTCTGATACTGAAATACTGTATATGCGTGGCTGCAAGTCCAGGTGGAACACTAGTTTATTCTAATTGTGGCTCTAAGTCTCTTTGCTGTGATAATATGTTGATGACTGCTCGTTATTATCGTGTGTGGTAAATGTAAATGCCTGTTGAGAACGTCTCTGTATTGGCCAGTCCGATTGGTCTCTTTTTGTTTGCATTCCAGTAAAATGTACAGGAAGGCCTCAGAACATCTACCCTGTCAAGGAAGGATCGCTGAACAGTATATTAACAATCATATTATGATTTCACAGTAACAATACATTTTTGATTAATGCTAATTTTTACAAGTCAATTAAGAAATAATGTTTCACACATTATTATAAAAGCATGTCATTACTTTGAGTTCCATTCATGCCCTTAGGTCTTTATCTTTATCATGCAAAATTTACATTGTGTGGAGATCAGTAATAAAGAACACAGGACCATGCTTCTCAAATACAAGTCGCAGAAGTTTTACTAGGGAGTGGGGTAGATGTCTGTCCTGTCGCATTCATAAATATGCATTGTTTCGAGGCAAAGTCTGTTGCATTCCAGGGTACATTAATCATTCCACACGGACGTAATCCCAAACGTGCCTTTACATCAAATGATGCAAACTGTGTTTCAAATTTAGCAAGAATGGTTTAGTGGTAGGACCGTTATGTTTATCACACACGCACACACGCGCGTGCACGCACATGCATGCACACACACACACACAAATCACAACTGAGAGAAATATAAACATTTGCAACACCATTCTCCTCAACTGCACCTGGATTAAATACAGCTTGAATGGGGGCAGCCCTCCTAACATCTCGGAACTAATCTGGGTTCAGATCTGGGTTGACTCCACCTAAATGAAGCTGGGTTTCACTGCACTGCTTGAGGAAATAACATCCCGTTAATCTGCTTCTGGTTTGGAAGAGGGAAAGGGCACGGGGAGAAGCCAGGGAAGTGCACTGCACCCTGCAGGGGTGTATTTTCATTTGCCCGAGAAAACATTTAGAGTTTGGGTTTTACCGTTAACAAAAGTAAGCATCGGTACAATGATGAAGCAGCGACAGTCTTCTTCCTCGCTTGTCTCACTGGAGTCTCTCACATCAGTAATGTGCCTCCAATCTTACAAAAAAAAAAAAAAAAAAAAAAAAGAACAATGAATGACCAGAGCTAAATCCCACTCCCATGTCCAAGAACATCAGTCTTCAAGCAGCGCTGCTTTTATATAGAAAACATCTGTGCAAACCGAGCAAACAAATGCATTTCAACTGAAAGCTGATCCATTGTGGAAGATTTACATATCTATTTCATGTGTGATTTATCAGTAACAAAACAAAATAATATATCACCCTCAGCTGGCCTGCAGTTCAATATGGAAATGGAACAATTCTCAGTGGGAGAACTTTAGTATTTAAATGTCATCTTTTGCAACCACAGTCTGTAACAGTAAACGTTTAGCCAAAAAGGCAGTGTTGGTTCATGTTTACTCATGTTTCTGTATATAGTAACTGTATGTCACTGATGACTTTTGCAAGACAACATAGCACTATTTCCATTTTCCAATGTGAATATAATATTTTTTCATGAAGGAAAAACTGGGACACTACACCGTATAGTTGATTTTGCAATTGACCTGGCACTGATGAAAATGTATTTATTTATTAATTAATTTTGTTATTGATGATACTTTCCACAGAATGTGAATATGTCATACCAAAATGCAAGCAAGGCCCAGCTGTTAAAAGAAACTGGTTAATATTTCCAACAATGACTGGGGAGGTGGGGGGGGGGGTGGGGGGGGGGGTGGGGGGGGGGGGGTTAACCACTGAATTTCATGTGCCTGGATTCTCAAGACTGACCATAAATTCGCAGCTGGTGTTAGCCAGACATATTTTCTGTGTCTTTGGCACTGGTGTGCATGATTGTAATCTTGTTTGGAGGGGAAAAAATGGTAAATGAAAACAGAATTGTCTGCACATGCTACTCGCAGGTGTCTGTGGAATATAACATTGCCTCATAAAAAGGCTGCCAGAGTCCGTTGTAGCAGATCCAGGGGAGGCCTAGCCCCCTTGAACACTCCTTATCTCATTTGCAACAACACTTTTCTACAGGCTTCAGCACTAAATGTGAGCTAAGAAAATGCATCAGAACAAAAAAAAAATACAGACAAAAAAGCACAGGGCCATGTAACTACGATCGTAAAGATTTTATTTTTTTACTCAATACGTATAGAATGTCAATGTAGAAAAATTTCTGAAGAGAATTCACTGCCTTTTAAATTTCCAGGAATGATGACAAACACCCTGCCACAAATTGAGTGTACATGCATTTATGTTTATGTGCTGTGATGCTAATACAAAGCTGACTGACACCTGCTTGTAGGTCAGAGCTGGAAGATTCACAAGCATGTAACTCTATGTTAATTTAAAGGAAATCTTGCTTTTTTTGTGACAGAATTTGGGGAGAAATATAAGTCTAGTGTATCTTCAGTCACGCACCAAAAACTTCTTTGATGGCATTTGATTGCCCAACTGCCATACAAAATCCAAAAACCCAGCCCTCCTTAATGTTGAAAACCTGCAAAAACACCCTTCAGACTCCTTCCAGCAGCAGGTTGTGCTGGTGTGATTCAGGGTTGAGTCACACAGTGCTCCGGCAGTGTTGCAGTATCGCTCCGTCCCTGCGGATCCCTGGCCATGCTGCAGACAAGATCCAGAATCAAAGACATAGCCGAGGGGGCCTCTCTGCTATCAACACTCTGGCCTGGTGGCCAGTGCCCCACTGGCAGGCCCACAATAAGAATAACACACAGAATAAGGCAGCGATTCCAGCTCTCTAGAGAACACCTTTGTTTTTTTGTCTTTATATTTTTGGGTCCAGGCGGAAAGCAACCAGTGTGTGTGTGTGTGTGTGTGTGTGTGCGTGCGTGTTTGAGCTGTTTGCCTTCCCCCCTTCCTCATCTCCATGGGGATCACGAAAATTAGATGTCTGGCTCTTCTGGCTCAGTTCATTTTCTCATATTATTCAAGGATAACAAGATACTGGCAACGGCTTCTGAACTGCTGGTGTCAGTTATTGACCCACACAAATTGCAGCAGTATTTTTGAGTTTAAGAATAATTATGTTAACTCCATGTATTTTCAGTTAAAAAAAAAAAACCCAAAAACGGTCAACTCTCATCTGGCAAAGTTTCCAGCAAGTGAGAAAAAAGAATGCTTGACCTTCATGGAGGAAATATTTCAGTACGCACTTGACAACGCTTAAAAAGAGGAATCTCTTTCCAATATGTCTAAACTGTTACTCTCCACAATGTACAACCATAAATCAATTTCCCCCCTTTTCCCCGCTGTGGGGAAACATGCACCAGTTATTCACAGATGATTTAAAATCATTGTTGAGTGCGGAGGATCGGTTGCAAGTCAGTTCTGAGGTTAATGAAGTATCACTTTTCCATCATGACTTAATGCACTTTGACAGTCACAGAGGCACGCTGCTGAAGTTAGCTCACCTTAACCGTGGTTTATTGCTAGCCATTTCAATAACTTTTCAAAAAATCTAATGAAAATTGCTACTGCAATCTGAACCATTTAGCACTTAGCACCAGTAACGGTGACATTGTCACCAACCTGATACATCGGTGTGTCCGCATTCCATGCAATCCATTGGAGAAAATTATTTCTCATTACCATAAATCGCATTTTCATTTGTGGACTAACTGCACATTTTGCGCTGCGTGTGCGATCGGTTTATGCCAGAAACAGGTGCGCCGCAGAATTAGCGCATCAGCTCCACTGAAATCTGGGAACCTTGGCCATAAAGAAAACCTTGAGGAAAAAAAAAAAAGCACGATTCCGAGTCAGTGAGGTTTAAAATCAGGAAAAGCAGAAAAAGGCTCCCTCTATTGTGCCTTGGACAGAGCCCAACTCTATTAGGGGGCATCATCTAGTACACAGGCACTAGCTGGAGTTAATGGGCTGTTGCCGGTCCATCAGGCGGCTTTGCGGTGACACGCGGCTAACTCGTCCTCGGTGGCTCCTCGCGGCTTTTATTAACTCCGCGGTTCTGAGCGGGTGCCGGTCCGGCGCGGACCTGCGGCGGCAGAGCTTGAGGAAGTGTCGCCGGGGTTGTTGGTTTCCCCGCCCCCACCTTCCCTGGGCACGTCCCCGGTCTGATAGGATCCCGGGAGACGCCTGACAAAGTGCACTCGGAGAACTTTAGCTCTGCGGCAGGTTCAGGAAGCAGGGATCAATGTAAATAAATAAAGGGGGAACAAAACAATAATTCTGATGCAGTGGCAGAAACGGTGTTCTCTCACCTTTCTCTCTCTACATGGATTTCTCCTTCTCTCAGTTCAGTTCCATTTCAGTTTGTTTTACTGGCATAACACACATGCATTTGTGCTCGCAAAAGTGTTACATTACTGTAAGCAAAACAAAAGGGCAAGATCCTGCTACAGTCACAAGAACATAATTAAGACTGCGTATACTTCACAATAATAGTTCATAAGAAGCAAAAATAAAATAGGATAAAAATAGAATGTTATTTTATACATTGCTTTTAAAGAAACAGTTCACTTACTGGAGTATTTTATATGATTTCAGTTTGAGTGTGAGCGTCTATTTGATATGATCCTCCATCGTACATAAAAACTGCCTGAGCCAATCAAAAACACACAAAAACATTCTCGATTTTATGTATTTATTTGTTTATTTATTTATTTATCACTGTTGTTTTAGTAAAAAACATTTTTTTTAGCATAAGTCTTTTATTGTGTTTAAGGAGTACATGAAACTTGAAAATTCTAACTTGTAAAAAACATTTTTTACAACATGATCTTGTTAAAACAGAATCATATTTGCTGGCAAATAACTTGGACAATTTGAGACTTTTTTGTTTTTGTGTTGAAACAACAGCCTGTGTAGATGGTACCACTTGAGAGAAAGAGGAAAAGATAGGTGGTGCTATTTTATTGTTTGACAAAAAAAAATAAGGTGACAGTGGCAATAAGTCTTGAAATTCAAAGTTTATGTGGAAGACAATTGCTTATAAGCAGCTTCTTTTATTAGTCACTGTACCAATGGCACAGCATTGAGAATTTCCATGCAGAGAGAGGACATGGGAATGGATCCACTCCAACATGCCTTGAAGAAAACATGGAGTACAGAAACTAACCAGGCGGCAGCCAAAGGGGACTCTCCTTGTATACATCTGAAGATCCATACTGTACAATAGAAACCTGCCACACAACAGTCTCAGTACAATTCTCTCTCATTCTGCTCATGTATAAGTCTCCATTGTAGGGACTTGGAGCTTTGAAAAGGAAATTCTAAGAAGCCAAGAATGCTTGAATGTTCAATTCATACCAAAACAAACAAAACTTGATTCTGTAAGCCTGTGAGCATCAGCATTGAGGACTTCATGAGTGCACCTGACCCCTAATGCCTGAGTCCCAGCAAATAGACTTTAGGTTCAAAGCGATGACAGGATTAATTAAGCCATTACAGCAATATGTCATGGGCTTTGAAAACTATCTCTGAAAAATGCATTATAAAAAAAACATTTTGCGGGGTATTATTATGCAAGAACTGGACAGTGTTTCTTGCCTTAGGGCATTTACTGTCACTGGTCATGGTGAGTAGAAATAACAAGTAGCGAGTGCCTGCCATCACTGTTGCACACTGGAGAATTTCTAAACTTCACATTGCACTGAAAGTGTCATGCTAACACAGTGATTTTCCTCGGCAGTCATTTATAATGAATCATTGCAATATTTCTTTTGTTAATTTCATGAAATTTTTACATTTGAGTATTTTTTTCTTCAATGCTTGCACACTGCCTGTTTTGCTTGGGATTGAAATATTAGCTTTTAGAATTTATTGATATAATAGGTTACAATTTATTTTGGTGTTTGATATTTTCAAAAAAAAAAATTTTATTTTCAATTTTTACAATGGTCAAGGGACAATCATTTATTATAAACAGTCCTATATTAGACAATGTTTTGGTATGGAATGCTTTATTTAGTTAACAAATACAGATGAATCTATCAGACATGCCAAATCCTTTTTTACATATTCATTTCAAAGAATACCTGGGAAATCCTTGACTTCAACACCACAAAAAAAACTGAGTATTACTACGTACTTTTAGGGCCTGCTTAATGATCGTTTACATGCAGTGTCTTCTCCTGAAACAGTCAAATCACATTTATTATGAAAATACACCATTCTGATGACATACTGCATGTTATAACAGAAACCACAACTTCCTGGCCTCTAACGTGAATTAACCCCTGTGGTAGCAGTGCCTTTGGACAGAACGGCTTGCATGTGACCGATCCTGTTTTCCCCCATTAGCCTATGACCCATACATTTTCAACTTAATCACTCAGTAGATCTGTAATTTGTGCAGGTCGTCAGTGGACCAACGCTGGGGGGTAAAGGGGGGGATTGTTAACGGTCAAAATTCTACGAGCATACCTTTTGGCTAAATGTCAGAATGCTCTATGGACAGAGCCCTATTTGGCAGCTTTGATGACAGGTCCCAGTAACAAGATATCTTGCCATATGGATATGGAGTTAAGGTTTTACTGCTTGCGTCCGATGCTCAGGAATTCCAAGAAACATACTCAGTGAAATGTGATGAGACAGAAGAGCTTCTCAGCGGTTGTTTGAGAGCGCATCCAGGGTTCCGCGCGCAGTTCAAGATTGACGCACCGACTGAATTCATTACGTTTCACAATTTGCTGACAGGTCGTAAAACAGCTCGGTCGCAGGCGTAACTTCTTGAACTTGTGCACCCCTGGTCGTTACGACCACCCCCCCTAACCCCCCCCCCCCCCCCCCCCCCCCCCCGCCTCACCCCCAGCGCTGTCCTCTCCGCTGGTATCGCAGACCTTCTCCTCAGAGTTTTTTTGGAAAGGTTGCGGCTTACATAAACGGTTCAGGGCTGCAGTTCCTGCGTGTCATCTTTGGTTTTCCTGTAACTTAAGGGATGAAAAAGTGGTGTGGGTGTGGGTGTGGAGGGGGAGGGAGGGGGGGGAGTTGTAGAAGGAAAAATACTCACATCCGCTGGCAGTGGAGATTCTCTTAAATTATGGGGATGACCGGCCGATGACTACTTACTTTTCAAATCATGCGGATCCACGCCTTGCCTCCGCACTGTGTTCTCCAGCGGGACGTCCCGGAGGAGCCTTGGCCCATCGCAGCCGGGAGACGGGGCCTCGTGGGGAGAAGGCAGAGGGGTCAATAAAAAAAATCTATGAGCCGCCACAGATCATTGGAAATGCTGCTTCCGCTACATGCCTTGCATGATATTAGCCCTGCATCTGGAGAGGGCAAGGACCATCAGATAGGGGTTAGGGGAAGGGGGGGACGGGGTAGGGGGGAGGGTGTCCGATACAACAGCCACGCTGGGGGACTCCTGCACCACAGGGATGCTGGGAAGGAATCCTCTCTGCTGACTGTGCTGAGATACGAGGCCTCTTCCTCCTGTGTCTTGGAGGGGCCGTGCATCCAAAGTTTAGACTGATGCTGCGCTCAGTAATTCCAGTGGCTGGAGGGGAACACATTACAGCAATATTTAGCCCAAAACTTTTAATTACATTTAATCAAATATATAATAAATAATTTACAAAATTAGGAAGAAATCAGGATCATGAAAAAAATTCAAAACCTTTTACTAGTGAAGGTCAAATTGATTGAATTCATGCCTCGCTTTCATTCTCGACATACTTCACATCTTCACGTCTTGGCTGGAACTGGATTAAACACACTCTAGTAGTTGGTAATGACAACATCTGGTACAACCGATGTTTTAATTTGGCTCAGAGTATTTATGGTCTAGGTGTATATTTTCTCCTAATAGCAGGTCAATGGTTGGTTAGACTTTTATAAGCAAATATTCTGTTACTTAGATGTTACTATAGGTTTGATATTCATTGAAAATCAAAATGGTAATTAATAAAATACAAACTTGTGAGGTCAGCTATGAGAATGAAAACACTGAAATAACTCTGAAACGCCTTGTTACATTAATTCTCCTGCATGTTGTCCAGTATGATCAGTCTTTGCTGGATGATGGTGTTGTCTATGATTGCTCCGTGCAACGGCATGGAGATGGGCAATGAAATATCCTTTAAATGTGCAGCAGGCATAGAAACGGCCACTTCGGGCCCAAAAGAGGTCAGCTATGAAGTGAGGTACTTGATATTTCCTGTACAATACAGTCACAGTTTCCTGTCACTGCACATTTTTCACACAGTGGGTGGCAGAGCAAAAAATCTGTGGAACATTTAAGAAGCTAAAACAACATCCTGAAGCGGGAGGTAATGGGGTCCTGAGGTACGAGGTTAGCCGTCTGGGGACCGCCTGTCAAAACTCAATTAATAAGATGAGGCACATGAAGGACAGAAAAAAATGGCTCCTGTGAAAGATTAATGATGGCCCTTGATCCTTGGAATGGGTAAAACATGCATCACAAGGTTAAGAAACAGCTAAAAAAAACTGTTGTGGTACCCTGAAATGGGAGCTTAAAGTTGTTAATGATGTTTCCTAGCCTGAGGCACAATGTTAAGTCATTTAATGAAATGAAACCTACAATGTGCTTTCAATCAACATTTGAGCTGAGGCATTGTACGTTTCAGAATACATATCATTAGATTTTCCCACCATATAGATTTCAATAGTGAAGGTTTAAAGAATACTATGTATGGATAAGTGATTGATATGAGCCATTTTCTTAAAATTTGAAGCACCTTCACTACATTTCACTGACTCAATGGCATGGGCATCCTTTTGTCCTTTTGTCTACACCCAGTTCCCTTATCATATAATTCAAGTGATGGGCCTCATCATTACTCTGCAATTACAGAGTGATGCGCTTTCATACTGTGAAGTCTGAACAGTACAGTATTCTCAAAACATAATGATGGTGTCTCAGGAACTGCAAGGCTTGCAATTGCACTCTAGAATTTTAAGCCCTGAGAATAAGATTTGTTAATTCAGAATGCCTCATATAAATGTGTTGCTTTCCACTGTAACGTACAGTATGATGATAATGGAACCATATATATATATATATCTCAGATGGAATTTTGTACCAATATATACACAAATTGAAAATACAACAATAAATACCTGTAGTAAAAAGTGCAACAAGAATAAAGAATACATGTGTTAAATTTGTTTTGATATGCCATGCAGATCATTTTGAAAGCATTCAATTCAGAATGTTAAAAACTTGTACGTGCATACGTGCGCTTGTGCGTGTGCGCGTGTGTGTGCGCACGCCTGTGTGTCATATTTCGCCCATGCCATCGTTCTTGAGCGTGTTTTCCTGGCTCTCGGAGAGGATAAGTGCATTCTATCGCGGCAGCAGTAAGCACTGATGCCTGCTGTAATTATGCTGCATTCTGTCTCAGCTGAGCGGCAGAACAATGAGCTCCATTTAGCCCAGCAAAGAGCATTAGAAGGGGTTAATTCATACCGGAGCTGGCACAGATATTGCCGGCATAGGCAGTTAATAACAGTAATATATTAGTAGTCCGGCTCCACAACAGTCCTCTATAATAATGTGCCGTCTGTCAATCACTGGCACAATTAAACTGCTTAATGAATAAATTTGCATTGTTAATCAAGGGGTCGAAGGAAACATCTGCTTTTCTCCAGCTTAACGGCGTACCTTTGTATCTCCGTCCATATGCAATGCTAAAGGAAACACCGTTTCAATCTGAGCAAAATGAAAAGGATCACTCAAACTAAATTGGGTTGTTCGACAGATTCACTGTTTAAAAGTGATGCTGGATGTTGGTGTGGTTTTAATTGCTATTTAAGGAGATGTTAAGCTTCTTCTTTAACTTGTAAGCAATGAGACTTGAAAAGTTGCGTATAACTGTTTTTCTGTCTGTCACTGAATTGCAATACAGAAAAGGCCCTAGCCTCAAATTAAATACAAAGTGGATCTGGATTGACATCACCTCATCTGGCTGAACTGCTTTTAAGTGCTGTTTTTATAATTAAAATGTAACTGTTTTAAATGATGTTATTACAATAGAAATGAGCAGGTGTGGCTACAATGGTCATTTCTCCAACAGCCAAGAAACCAAACTGAAATGAGCTGGTTGAAACACAAAAAAAGACTTTTAGGTTCAATCACTTGTTTTTGTGGGCACTGAATTTTGGATTGGACAATACAGTACAGACATTATATCCATTACACACACGCGCACACACACAAACACACACTTGTGCGCGCAAACAGGCATGCACACGCTCAACTAATGTAGGACCAATACGACGATGAAATGTGATGTCGAAGCCTGTTGTTAATTCCAAAAAAAATCATCTGTCTTCACACATTACTGCAAGCTCTAGAGTCTACAATGTCAACAATGGCAGGTGCTTCAAATATAAAGAAACTAAACCATCAAATATAAAGAAAAATAGTTAAACACCTTCATTAAGGTATTATCTTTGAGTTTCAACGCTCTCATTCCACAAAAAACCCAAATTAGCTAACAATTTGTACCAGTTTTACGACTTTTGTGTCATTATAAACAAAATGAAATACTGACATCCTATTCTTGTTTTCACTCTTCCTTTGTTTTCTCTTAGCGTTCTTCGTCTTCATGTTTTTTCTCCTCCACCTCATCCTCTTTTTTTGATTATTTTCCCCACCCTTAAGCTATGAGCCTGGTACGTAACCATAGTCACCACGCACACAACGCAGTGCAGTAATGATTTTATTCATTACGATAACTATTTGAAGGAAACTTGTCCTCTAAAACAACGCAGTGATTTTCAAAGCAAGCCCTCCGGACCTGAAAACGCAGAGTACAATGTCCAGAGAGTTACGCACAAAAGCATTCGCGAAACAAGGAGGCAAAAAAAAAAAAAAAAAAACTCAATTATGCTTTGAGAGAGCTGGCATATCCTTGGGGACAAAGTAAGGGAGTCTTATAATCACTTTGGGTTTAATTGGCAGGCTTTGAACAATTATCAATATACCAGTGTTCTCATTACTATACCCATTGGCTATGGTTAAGTGTTCTTTCTTTGAAGTCCATCATTATTTTCTCCCACGTTATGCCTGTTTGTATCTGTTATTGTAAAACTACTTAATAATTGATATAGATCCACATTATTATCTGTGAATCGCAATTTTCCTTTCATCATCTGCCTGGTCTTAAAAGAAAACATTGGTGAAACCCTATATGTGTGCGTACACATATGTATGCATAGGCACGTGTGTGCCCCAAACAGAAAGATTGGTCTACTTAACGGTGCTTAGCATCCTCTGGCTTTCCACTGAACCATAATCTGGTTCCTCCGAGCTCCAGCTACGGCAGATTGGAATTACAGCAGGTCTAGGTGTATGTAAGCATACCACACACAAAATGTACATTTTATTTGTAAGGGAGAACCTTACCATATGAAATGATATCTTGTTAAAGGTGAGGACAGCAAGTTGTTGTCACTGGAACACATTCAGTTTGTCATAATGAACCTGCTTCTTAAAGCATCGACAGTTTATGCGGAATCTGTGTTTACCACGCTCCTATGAGAACTGTATGTGCATCTGACCAGCTGAATGGATTTTATAATTCTGTTCATAATAAAGATAAACCAGGGTATTCCAGCTCATGACATTTTTTTTTTCAAAATTATTTTAACATTTCATTAAATGTATATGCAAAAAGAAAAGCCCATCTGTATTAGACAACTTTTTGAAGTTATTTGCCATTTTTACGAGTCGTTTAGTGTGCTGCTTCAGATGGCTGAATCTACTGATGCTCACACTATATAAACCACCAAGGACTCATATTGCAAAATTGGAGCTTCAGGCCTGGCATTAGGATCTTTCAGTGGGCAGGGACATTCCTAGGGTGTGGTGATTTCAGGCCACACAAGGCCCTCCAGAGCTCTCTGGTAATGCATCACAAACCACATCTATGGCACCCAGTGCTCTATGGTAAACCATGACAAAACACATCTATGGTACACAGAACTGCTTCCTTCTGTTCCACACAGCTGTACGCAGGCACAGAAGGGACTTAAATTAAATGGAATTAAGAAAAAAAAGAAAAGAAAATACCACTCAGAAAGTACTTAATCAGGAAATAAATGAATTAATAATGCAAAGGCTTGATTCTCACTTTATTAAAGCATTGATTGCTTGTCAGGCAGTTAATCAGGTTGCATGTTTGCTGCACTAACAGTTCTTTGAAAACGCACACTGACTTTGTACAGATGTTAGCCGCATCTGCCGTTTCCATCCCATGAATATTTATCATAACCAAAACAGCACGCTTCTTTTGCCGCTTTTGTTACGTTCACTTTCCACTTGTGCAGAAAGGACAACCACAACACACTAGACCTAAATAGATATATGATATCTGCAGGAACACAGTTGAAATGGCTTATTTTGAATATTATGAATTCAGAATTTGTCAGTTTCCAGGCAGACTTCTAAAATAGTGCATGCCTATAAAAACCATCTCTTCACTTTACCATCAAGTGTGTAACGGGAGGTCTTTGCAAAGTGAGGTCCTTTTACCTGAGTGTACTTAAAAAGATGTGATACTGACTCCCTAACAGGTCGGAGCAGACAGCGATTAAGTGTGCCCGTGAAAGACCCTGAGATTCCTTGTACTGATTTTGGAGTCTCACAGCATGAAAAATGAAATATGGCCTCTGGGCTTCCGTTCCACAAGTCAAACTTCCATTTTGGGAAATTAATTCAGCTGGTACACTGGCTTTCACCGGAGTGCATTATTGGACTGTGTATTATTCACTGTCTTAACAAATACCTAAGGTGCAGTATAATACAAAGATATTACAAATATTTTTATTATTATTTTGCATTTAACCTTGGATACATTTGGACTGCTATTGAAGCAATTTGGGGGGTAAACATCTTGCACAAGGATTCAATAGTTGTACTGTACCTCTCTTGGCAGTTGGACCTGACCTTTGAGTAAACTCAGCACACTTTACAAGAGGCTACGGAGCTTCGCGCATATCCGCATTGGCCGGCACAGCCCGCGTTAGCGAGAAACTTGAAAGCCATCTCCCGGTCTGATTGCTGTTGTGCCTCGCTAGAGCAGAGCAGCCACCGCGCTCTCCACATTAGCGAATAATGTGCTGGAAATAATTGCCTCAATCAAGAAAGGTTAATGAGTGCGTCTGTGTCTACAACCGCCAGGAGTCTTATCAAAGCACGGGGGTTCATTTGGGTTGTGGCATAACCTTCACCCCTTTAGCAATTAGCCAGCCAGATCAAGGTGGCGCTAATACTGGGAGAAAAATACACACTGTGACCATCGTAGCTCCGGTGGGAGCTTGTCAAAAGAGAGGGAGGGACTGGAGTTAAGTGCGGTGTGTGTCCAAGGGGCAAATGCCATGCTTGCATCACTATTTAAAAAGAACTCACTGAGTAATGCTCCAAGTAAACATTCTGTTGCATTCATGCGTATTTTGCATCTATCCATTTGACTGAATCTTACGATGAATGGCAGAAATGTTGTGGTCAGATGTTGAGAACATTTTGAGGGGTGTTAGGTGTTCCATTGTATGTTAAACAGGATGACTGCTCATCTGCTGTTTGAAAATATACTCAGTACTTTGGCTCTTGTCAGTGTAGGACAGTTGTCATCTACTTCTTCCCTGCTGATTGTATGAGAACATACGGATACGGATGTGAAAATGTTTTTTTTAGAGCGAGTAGAGGGAAGCATCGCAGCTGGAAAAATCCTCGTCATTAATATAGGAAATTAATATTCCTTAATGTGTGAAAAATATGTGTGAACCCTCATGCCCAGACAACGTAGCTAAAAAGAGCCTCGGAGTTTATGTTTATTGGTTATTATCGGAGTGCGGAAGGCCTCTGATCTTCCAGCAACAGCAATTTAAAATGCACTTAAAACTACAGATGTTCCTTAGTTTTTCCTTAGTTTAATTCTATAAAAAAAAACAAACAAGTAGTGAAAGCAATGCATCTTTGCACCAACTTTTCCTGTAAACTTTCAGGCGTAACCACATGACCTGGTGCTAATCTGTACACTCAGGGCTTCCCACGAACACCGCAGCCCAACCAAACAACTTTAAACCCCTGCGCGCGCGGGGAGATGGATAAACAATCGCGCGCCAGAACAGACGCGTGAAGGAGCAGGTGGGATCGCTGGAGCCCACGAGCAGCCTGAGAATCGCAGGCCGGTCGGCTGGGGCTGATCCATAGCCCCGGTTCTCCTGATCGATCGGCTCGGATCCTCCCCGGCCCCCGAGGCCTCTGGGACTCCCCGGGAACCCTCCCGGCAGCCCCGAATAAGCGCCTCCGGTGGAGGGCCGAGTCTGACGGTTGATAGCCTGGCTCCCCGGGTTAGCACACAGCACTCCGGATCAATGCTGTCAAACCTGCTCTTACTGAATGCCCTGCCCAATCTTCCCAGTCTGGGTTTTACTCTAACACTTGTTTATCCTACTGGGGTCATGGCTTGTCTGCTGTTATACAATGTTACTGTACATTCGATTTTTACCATATAAAATGAGTAATAATAATAATAATAATAATAATAATAATAATAATAATAATAATGACAATTATTATTATTATTATTATTATTGTTTTTGTTGCTGTCGTTGTGCTGTTGTTATTAAGAATGTATTATTAGTAGTATTGTACTCTGATTATTATAATTTCATTGCCATTATTTAATCTTGTACAGCCATAATGTCTTTTTTACCAGTGCATGACATCATTACACCATGCTAAATCAGGTGTGCACGAGTTTTGGTGAGAAGGTTCACCTTAACCAAAGTGACATTATGCTCTTGTGATACATCATAGGTACTATAATGTTATCCTTCATAAACCATTGCATTTGCTAAGGAATGACTTACAGGCATGTTATGCTATGTCAACAAAGGCATTATAAATGTTTCATTAAGAATTTATGACAATATGGCTCATAGTATACATTATGCATTGTGCCCATTACGTTTTAGTTTTTATGTTCTCGTTCAGTTTATTGAAAATATTTGCAATTCAGAGGGGTCTTTCCTATTTCAACTACCAAAGCTATTATGACATTTGTGGCTATTGTTATTTTTTAGCCTTTCCGTCCATACATTATTGTGGAAAAGCAACATCTAGAGCTGAATTTTGCAACAAGAAATATCATATCATTCCTAGCAGTGAACTTCAGATGTGTATGATTTTATATTAGCTAATGGTATCTCTGAAGTTTTTAAAACTTAAAAACATTTTCCAGCTTTAACTGTACACCATGAACTTATCGCCTGGTTGGGCAGGGTTTCAAAGAGACTGGGTTCCACCTTTGGTAACTGAAGGTAATAAATACAGGATAGGAGAGCAAGATTATCTCTACTGTTGTTTACTAGAACTTTTCTATGAAGCTTGAGATGCACTCAAAAGAGCAACAGGGGATTCATATGGTTTACAGCTTCTGTATGTAAGTGAAAGGAATGCATTTAACCAGTAAGTCTGGATCATTATATTTGCATGAGGTGGTGTTTTCATGCTCGCCCGAGACCACATACTGTTACATCTCTGCGCATGTAGCATCAATAAACCATGCAGAAGGTATGTGTAAGATAAATAAATCATCACAACATGTATGATAAATGAATTATGTAAAAGATCTTTTGTCCTTCTTAATGTTGGAAATGTTTTGTACCTGGAAGCACTTGAAATTAAAGACCACTTTTCATGATTGAGAAAATTATTGTTTAGTTTGACATTGTTTTGTTACCACCGTGAATCAATATTGCTAGTTGCTACTGACTATGTATTCCATTGCATGTTTGGGAAAACTTAGTGGTAATAATGCCAGGATACAAAAACATGGTCTTGGCATGTGGATATGTCAACTCAACCTAGTTTCATTATTAAATGACAAATTAAAAGCTCAGATGGCAACAGACATTTTTCTAACAGCCCAGAACCAGGTTTGTCTACCCCTGAAAACATGGTGAAGGAGAGAAAGTAATAAAAGAAAAAAAAGGCTAGGAAAAGGTGAGAAAAAAAAACTGTGAACATTAGCACAGCCTAAAGGATTAATATTTATATATAAAGCTGTAGACTTTATATGTTTCAACCAGTGGTTTGTATCTAGTTTATCATTAGTAACATCACAGAAACAAAGAACATTTTTTAAATATCCGTTTTAAGATCCCCAAGTGTTATCCTGTAAATACATTTGATGTCATCTCTGTAAGCCATGCAGTGATGGAGCATTCTTTCAATAATTAAGAGTACAAGTCATATTGGCAAAGGCAGTGTTATCACAATGTGCCTGTGATATCTCCAGTCAGGTAACACACAGCATGCTGTTGGCTAGCTGTGCTCAGGAGAACTCTGGGACAGGCGAACAGTCGGCAGAAGGTGTCTAACTCCGACTGAAAGGGAAGCACTGACCGCTCATGTAGAAAAAGCTCAAGATAAAGTGATCAGATGCGGAATTGTGGTTCCTTGGAGACCTTTCTAAGTGAGAACCCTCCATAATGCATGTGCTATTGTCCTATTCTGTCTTGATGTAAAATGAATGAGCTGCAAACCCAAGGCACATAAAACTAAATAGGTTAATGAACAAAAAGCCTTAGCACTGCCGGGTGGTAAGAAATAGACAATTTGCACATTTTAAAGTTTGAAATAACAAAGACAGGTAAATGGACTGCTCTACAAACTAGCTTTCTGTGCATCAAGTAATTATACGATTATAAACTGTAATGAATAGTTAGGATATTAAAATGGTTGAGGCATACAAATGGTAGTTGGTTGAAATTTGCCTCACACCTCTCCTTATGTCATTGGTTTTCCACTTCAAATGGAAATTTGGCATTGAATCCTAAATTCATATGTTCACATCTCACATGCAAGAAAAATAATAATTCCCATGGAGTGGTTGTATAGAATGGGTGAAATAAGCATTGTTCACCGTTGGCCCAAAATATTAAATTAAATACGATCAGAAATGAGCTGGCGAGTTAGGTGCATTTTTGTGAACAATCTGTGATCGCGAGAAGCTTTTGTCACACCTTCCAAGATGGAGACTTTCTGCTGCGCATCGGTTGTTGAAAGGAGTCATGTTCTCAGTGGAGGCAGAACACCACCTGGCTCTCAAAGAGGGACCACCTGTTCATGAAACTGTTGGCTCCAACGTGAGACGCCAGTTCAACCGAAACCGCTTGTGGGAGAGTAGAGCCTGAGCAGGTGATTGGTTACCTTGGAGACCTCATCCACTTCTCCTCTATCACAGGTCTTTACGTGTGAGACAGCCCGTGGCATGGGTTACATTGGTCTGCCATCACAACAGTTTGAACTGTGACCTCCCTGAACACACAGTTAAATGTGTGCCCACTGTGAACGGTGTTTTCCCGTGGTCTGGCAAGGTGTTGGACTGGTGTTCTAAGGGGGGGATGGTGATTGTTAACACCTCTGTTTTCTGTCAGCAAGGTGATCTCATGACTGTTATATCCACATTTCAGCATTTAACAGATGCTTTTATCCAGAGAGATTTGCACAGTTTACATTTGCACTTAATATATGTTTACACATGTGGATACTTGCTGAAACAATTGAGGTTAAGTATCTTGATAAAGTGTACAATGACAATGCCCTACCTGAGAATATAACCTGCAACCTCTGGATAACAAGCCCAGTTCCCATAGTATTGCTACCCTGCCACCTATCTCACTTTTGTTATCACTGAGCTCCAGTTGATGGGTAGGCATCCAGAAGGTGAGAAGGTCTTCAAGGCATACAGAGATTTTGTAAAGACTCGTATATGAGCTGGTTCGAACATCGCCAGTTACAGAAGTATTCACGTTTTGATGCGCAAGATAAAATAATAACAATAATAAAGTTGTGTTTTTGGGGGGAGGAAAACTATTACTTTTATTTTATTTTCAATTTTTTATTTTTATTTATTTTTTTGTGCGGGAAGATGCTCCATATATCAAAGATTTATTAAGACCAGACCTGTACTGCAGACAACATTTCTGGCATTCCCCACACCCTGGGCTGTTGTCTCCCCGAATCTATCTCTAATGCTCCTCAGCTGGGCTCGCCTGTACCTCACCACAGATCGAATGTAAGCAGTAATAATTCAGCGCCATTGAGAATAGCTGCAGTGCAGCTCATGAATGAATTATGGTCTCACTTTGGGCAGTGTGCGCTTGCCGGGTATGTGTAAATGACTAAAATGTTTCCCAACAAATATTATAGAAAGCGAGGGTTTAAAATAGCTCCTCTTACGAATATACTGTATCTCTATTAATTTAATTAAAATTGGAGCTACTGGGTATGTCAGTGGGTAACTTACATTTGTCCTTTGGTGTGTAAGAAAATGCAATTGATTGAAAAATAAGAATTAAAACTATTGAAACCCTAACATTTCCAATCTCCAGGTATATTTAAAGAAATTGCTTGCATTCTTATGTGCACCAGGGTTCTCAAACATTTATCTCGATGTCCCGCAAGAGGAAAATAAGCATAGAGCATTCTCTACAAAGGACAGCTAGGTGTTGGTTTGAGCTGATCAAATCATCTTCCTTTATATCCGTCTGCCTACTGGATCTCAAACATGTGATGGCCTTTGCACGTGGCAGTCCAGAATGGTGAGAGCATAATTTTATATAATTAAAAAAAAAAATCCAAGCCTGATTTTAAAGCTAATATCAGTCCTTTCCAATGTATAATTATAGTCTAAATATGGGCCAGTAATAAGCCCCAAAGGAGAAGAGCTACAAACTCTCTTTGGTTTCAGCAAGGTCATGGGCAAGGCATTTGAGAAGAATTAGCTCTCTTCTGCCCCATTGACACTGTGTGTAATTCTTAATTGGTTTCAAAGGATGAAAATCTTGAGGCCCTATATTCTCCCGCAGCAAATGGAATATTATGGAATATCAAGCCATTAAATGTCACACTGATGTTCTTATTTCACTAGTTTTAATGTCCCTCATAATGTCCTTTTGTACTGTGACTTACACCCTAATATAATTCCACTGCCTTTGTGTGCTTTGCCTACTATTAAACAGTGGGCATGTGAACATCCAATCTGTTTTGCCACCTTGCTCGCCTTTATTTTATGTAAAAAATAAAAGTCTATTGATTTTTTTCATACTATCGCTTGGCAACCAGGAGGAGGCACTATTGAGCTCAATAAAGACAGACAGTGGGGAAATGGGAAACACCCCTTGACACCTGCTGTTGTTTGTTATTTTAACCCCCCCTCCCCCCTCCCCCCACCCCACACACTCTCTCACACACACATCGACAAATACACACACACACACACACACACACACACTGGGCCAATGAAACTAAAATAACCCCCAAGGGTATCTCTGTCTGTTATATTCAACATGTTTTAATAAGGGAGTTGCACTGGAAAAATAATGGCGGGGGCTGAGGGAGGCATGTTCAGGGTAGGGCGGGGTGAGGGTGGGGGGGGGCCTATGGGGTGGAATGCAGTCACCCGTGTGTTAGAGAGCCCCTCGAGCGTTTCACCTTGAAAACACATCCATAGATAGAGACCCTCCAACCAGAATGTTATATTTAGCTGACATCGTTTCAGGCTTTCAGGTGTGATCTCGGACAGTCATATTTTTAGTTATTACTGCGAGTGTGTCGTTATTACAATCATTACATCATGAAATAACAAGAGCACACGGTGTGCTGCTAAATGAAGCTGTGTGCCGAACAATCGCCCTAATAACCATCGCCATGCCCTGCGCCGTTACTGGTTGTACAAACGCTCGTTAAAAGATGTACCTCAGACAGAAGAACAATAGTAATGACTCCCTCTCTCCCTGATTCTTTGTGTCTATTCCGGTCGGCCCACGTGAGAGAGATCTGTGTGCGTGGATATTGTTCTTGGGACCAGATTGCCTCGCCATTAAAAAGCAATACTCAGGGAGGAAGACTGAGGATGCTGTTTGTAATACCAGTGCTTTTAAAAAGGCGCCATTTGTTATCCGCTGATCCGTCTGAAGAGCCCTTTTTAATTCAGTGCCTCTTCCTGTGCTTGTTAAATATTTCTCTGTGATTCCCCACCCCCACATCGTCCCCCTGCTTAATAAATAATCCATTGCAGGTTGACAGCAGAACAGCTACACTTTACATTTTGCTTGGGGTTGGGTCAAATTTAGCTGTGTGCATCTATACCTGGAGTGCATGTGTGCACACGTATAGCCTCTGGGATAATACTGCTGGGCAAACTGATCATCCAAGGGGATTTCAAAATGATGAAACTAAAAAGGATGTTTTCTTTTCTTATTACTGGTCTAAGGATGTTTTGTTTTCTTATTACTGGTCTATGATGATATTATGATAATTGTAATACATCCAGACTGCTCCCTGGCCAGTTCAGGTAAAGCACAAATGCCCTGCCGCAACAAAGTGTTTTCCCTCTGGACTGGATCCTGATCGTCTGAATTTGTATTTGTGATATTTATTTGTGGAAAAAAAAGCAAGAATATTCCGGATTTTACACTCTCCTCTGCCCTGTTGTATACAAATGCCCCATAAGCCACCCTGGGGAAAGGTTTCTCAAAATGAAATCATTGTAATAAAATGTAATGAGTGCTTGTTGCCTACATAAGAGTGTGTTCTCTTTTCAAATATGAGTGCCTTCTAGCAAATGGTGCAATACAAAATGTCTTGCCCTTTCGCATGTAGATATATTGCATACAAAGCCATAGGCTTTAAAGTTAGTCCTACCTTTCTGCTACTGCACAGGAATTTCTTATTGATATTTGGGACAACCAATTTTGCACAAAGCAATCCTGTTATAACATGAAGTTGTATAAAAGCCAGGTTGTAAAAAATGTCAAATTTTGCCAGGAATTTTTGTATCGCACCTTTCTCACACTGAAAAACATTTCCTCTGCTTAGCATCAGCTTAATAGCGATAGCAGTGCGCACAGAACAAATAGCTTCAGTCCATTATCAACACACACCCCGCAGTCACACACAAAGTCCTCAAGAACTCGGAACTCAACAAACAACTTCTGTTGTCATGTCTTTCTTTTTCCCGAGCGTACGCTAACAGCCCAGATGAGCTTGCCCAAATGAAGTGTAGTTAACCAATCAACGGCCTCCTTGGGCTTTGGGCCTGGCAAGGAAAACTCAGCAGGTGGTCTCGATTCGCAAGCTGTCGTTACTCAACCAATAAGGTTGTCATTTTGCTCCGGGCCTGACGACACGCTGCGGTGGACAGATGTTTTTTTTTTTTTTTTTTTTTCTACTTTCTTCTTTAAGTGCTTTGTCTTCTTCTTTCCCAATTGATCAGCGGGTCAGATGCGTGAACTGAGAGGGAGGGAATCTCGGGGCTTCTTTCCCACACCGAAACATTTGGCACCCGCCAGGCTCTCTTCGGCTTTGCTTTTGTTTATTAGTTCAGAAAGCCACTCCATAAACTCTGTTTTGTTCAGATGGCATCTGTGTTGCCCTGAGACTGAACAGCAGACCTCCCCGTTGTTTAAGGTCCTGTGTTTTCCCATACTTTATCAAAGGAGTGCACGGCATTTATTCGGCATCGGCTCTTAAAAGCCACTTTTGTGCGTCGCATATGGTGAGCTGAAAGATTTTGAGATCGTGCCCACGTTTGATTGGAGCCTTGCGGATTGCAATAGTCAGATGAACCAGCAGTTAATTTTTTTTTTAGATTCACTGCAAATGCCTTTTCTTTGTTTCATAAAGTGAAGTCCGGAAAAGTTACCGAAACAAGATAAATCCGCTTGTCTTATTTGAAACCCCTGTGAGAACAGCCCCTGCTCATTTTCATTTGCTCAGTGTGAGAATGTATTCTCTGTAGCAGTGTATTACTTTGCATTTATTAGAAAAGCATGCTCATAAATTTTATGCTAAGTTATGTTGACGTATTAACACATGTTTTTAAAGCCTGCAAAACATGTGTTGTGTCTTTCTGTAGACTGATAGATCAGACACCGTCATGACGTTCTTAAAGGTGAGGGATTCTCAGATATACCTTGTTCCTTTTGTGCTTGAAATCTTTCTGGTAGAAGAAAATTCTCCAGAGCTGACCTACTGTTCCTTAATAAGCATTTAATTGTGTAACCTACTTATAATAATAGTTATTATTATATCCAATATTCAAATCCATGCATAGCAATTCATTGTGCGTCAGTTTATGAGTAATTTCTTTGACAGGCCAAGATTCACTCCTGCAAAAAATGTGGTTTGCCCTTAACTTAGTGGGCTTAAGGTATTTGAAAACACTTCCAAACTCCATCACACAAAATAAAACTAAAAATGTATTTTAAAGGAACCGCTCAAATTTCTGAACAGGTAAAATAGCAGATTTGATCCCAAGTGCAATGGAAGGCTCTGCACTCTCAGTCTGCCCATTCCACCATAACATAACAGATCTTCATCTTTCCCATTCCTTTTGATGAAGACTCCGCCCTGGCGCTCCGGCTGCCCTCCTTCAACCCCGGCGCTCGAGAAAAACACGCGCCGAGAAGCGTCGGGGGGAAAAAAAGTTTCGGTTAAAACCGTTAAAATTCGTTGAGGTGAGGGCTCGGGGAGGCGTCGGGGCCCCCGGCAAAGTGCCGCAGCTTCGCCCCGGCCAGGCGCCAGCTGCCAGCCGCGCCCGGAGGAGCGCGAGGAGGCGCGCGGGCTCCGCGGCGGGGAGGGTGACGCGGGCGGCCCGCGCGGATTCCCACCGCGAGTGCAGTATTAATGAAGCGACAGCGTGGCCCCGCTTCCGTATTCATTAGACATCTGGGCCAGCAGATGTGAAGTGCCGCCTCAAGACGAATAAAAAATGACTTCCCATCTGGACTCCCTAAACTGGAAAGACGAGAGCGGCTTCTTCCTCTCTCTCTCTCTCTCTCTCTCTCTCTCTCTCCCTCTCTCTCTCTCAGTTCTGTTGAGTGAGGGTGTTTTGGTAGGGATGCTATTTTTTCCAGGGGGTTTAAGAAAAGGGAATGTTGCTGATTTCTTCCCCTTGGATGTCTGAGGATACATTCGTATGAAAATTGATGTTGATCCCTCGTTCAACAGTATTGGCAAAGCTAGAATAAAGCCAGTGTGTCTGTTAAAAAACTTAAGACATATCCTTATAAATTGCAAGTTATAAATTAGAATACAAAACACACGAAGAAGAGAGTCCTAAACCCAGCCACTATGACTGAGCTCAATAAGCAAATGAGGTCCAGACATGATTTTTTGCTACCCAATAACCAGGTGCCCTACGGTGCTACATACATACATTTAATGGGAAGTTAAATAAAAATGTAATATCATATAATATGAAGCACATGTATTAGTGTGTTGACAGTCCTGGGTCAAATCGATGGCTCCAGCACACATAGCTGCCAAGCTGCATTTCAAATTTAGGTAATGTGGGTTTCTGACTTACAGGCTCTTCAGCCATTATTAAGAGCTCACATCCTCAACTTTGAATGAGGACAGAATTATTATTATTACATATTTCATGTTGTCAAAAAAATAAAAAACACTACATAACACAATAAGCTGGAGTCAACTGCGCACACTCCTCTGGCCTAAACCAAAAGTGGAATCAATCAGGTAACAAAGAGACCCTTTTTCTTTCCGTTTAGCATTACTTTTTTCTTTTCTTTTTAAATAAAGGTTGAAATTAACGGCCTCCTCCCCTCTCGTCTGCCTCCGCGACCGTTTCATCTGCTCGGGTCACACGGCAAGGTCACGGCGGCGCGTGAGCGCGAGCGTCCGGCCGCCTGTGAAGGTCGGCGGCGGACCGCGGCGTCCCTCCACGGCCTCCGCCGCGCTTCGCCCATTCCGCTTCATGGCCCAATTTTGAGGACCATTACCTGACGGCCATTAAAGCCGCCGCCGCCGCCGTCCCCGCCCCGCCTCAATCTGTCCCCCGCAGCAACTCGCTAATAAGTTAAATGCAGCCTGCGCTCTTTTTCCTTCCCCCCGCCGCCGCTCGGCCGAACGGGAGCGCGACTCCGCCGTCCGGCCGGCTCGCTCGCGAATGTCGCCGCGGGGCCCGGCGATGCTGGCGAGCGGGCCAAGCCGGGCCTCAGCAAGTTCGGAGCCAAAAAACCCGCGGCACCAACACTCGGCGGGATTGGATGAAACGCGCTTTCGCGACATTTAAGTTATGTTGTTCCCTCGTTAGCAAACAAGGGCACGTTAAAACGTTGTTTATAAGGGGAAAATGGTTGCCAGAATCCTGTGAAAGCCCTTCTTTTATTAAGCCGAATGCGGTGTGGGGTGTCCGACGGAACTCAGACAGAGCCTTGACCCGATTGGCTTTCGGGGAAAGATAATAAATTATATATTTCTGGGTATTAGCAGTTACGTAATAAGCCATTACACAAATTGAGAAGGCTTTCAGAATACCTTGGAGATACAATTAAAAAATGTAAGGCTCGAGTAAAAAGTCCTAAACAAGAAATTAAATTTGGCAACGTGAAATATTTACAGCAGGGACCAATATAATTAAAGTCCTGAGCGTGGTATACGTACCAGGTGCAAATGCTCAGACAGCATGTACCCCAGGGCAATTTGTGTCATTTGAACATGACCTGTTTCCACCGGGCACCTTACACCTGCATTCCGCTCTTGTCATCCTCACTAGATTAGTGATGACAGACTGACGGTTCATGAAACCAAAAATGGGTTGGGCTACTGTATGATGTCAGTGACTCACTGATTCAAGCAAATATGTTTCAGTGATTGACAACTCATTGTAGCTCCACCAAATATGTGATTCATGAAATCTCACTCCCTTCACTATCATTTATAAGTACTCAAATGCTCTCCAGCTTGCCAAAGCATATCACTAATAATTAGTTCATAATATGGCCCAGAATTTCAAAAGTGCATGGTTGAATATAGAGCAGTAAAAGTGTCATAGAAAGGGATGTGGCTTATCCTGTTATGACATTGTTCTGTGTGGTTATGTATGGATGGGAGGATTGGGGTTCTCAGTCAGCCATGAAGAGAGCAAGCCCTCACATGCTAACGACCCCTGCGGGTGCCGACGGTCTACCTTTTGAGCTGCACGTGAAATGCCTTCCTCCAACACATCTATATGCAAGTATGGCTAGAAAACAGCAGTGTGATTAGAAGTGACAGCTGACATCCCAGCTAACACAAAACGTTTTCAGTGTTGCTGCCGCATTGTGGAAATGCTGTAGCATTCTACATTCTAGTAACATTCTGAGAACATTGTGCTAGGTGGGATCACATGCTTCAGAGCATTCATGTTCACCGGCACTCTGAATTGTTAGTGGAGATGCAGAAGTGAGCATTGAGGGATATGATTGGTCAATTCAATTTGGGAGGAAAAAATGAGGCAAGAAGCATTTTAAAATGTCAGAAAAAAAGTTATTGCATAGTTTTCTGTGATGGTTCGATTAGTAAGCAAGGTGATGAAACAAATGTGTCTCAGCTTATACAAATAGCACGGAATTGTAACTTTAGCATTTAGGGCAATGTTTTAATTATTTGTTTTTACAACAGATATATACAATGTTTAATGAGTCAGTTTAAAAATTATTTACATTGAGCATTACCATTTTTGGATTTTACAGTTATAGTATTTCATTTTTATAACAATTTTTTTGTATATACAGTACTGTCAGCAGGCCTCATTCCTCACATGAAGTTCTTGCTTACTCTGCTCCACTAATTATTCAGCAAACGTGCCGATGGTCTACATTTTTACATCAATGCCAGAGCAGCTCTGAACGAGACAGTGCACAAAATAATACAATACATGGCTGTGATTATTGACTACTCATCCCCTGTCTGCATCCCAAGGAACATTTATTAACATGTAAATAATGTGCTAAGGCTTTTTTCTCACATGGGTGTACGGAAGAGGATTTAGCCTGATTACACTTGCAGTCTATATTAATATAAATTAATGACACCGTATTGGATTAAGCTGGGGGTTAGGCAGGGAGATGGGGGGGTTACATTCGTTGGAAATGAGTACAGGGGCACTGAGTGGCCCCAGAACCAAGCGTTGTCGTGCAGTGGCCACCACCGGAAACATCTGGAAGGTTCGACAGAAGGTATCGCTGACGGAGACGAGCGGAGTTCAGAGTCGGCGAAACCTGGCCCATATTTCACGGAGCCCTGTTCTCGTTAAAGACAGGTCCTCGTGCCGCGGTAATCGTTTTAATTTATTTGTTTATGGGGGAAGACAGAGGGGACGGGCACATGGCACATGCCTTCTTTTATTGCCAACATATGGAATGCATTTATCAACATTTGTGGCGATCAGCCTAAATGATTTTATTAACTAATTTGTAACTTTACACTTTTTTAATCAAACACATGCTGGGCGCCGTAATGTTTTGACAATGCTCTTGGGCTTTGCAAAGTGAACTCCAGAAGCCAAAGGGAAATTAAAACTAAGAAAGAAAAATAGAATAAAAGCGAAAATGCAGGGGAGGGGGAAGAAGGGGGGGGCAGGAATGGGTGATATCCGCCACTCTACAGCACCGCAGTGATCACAGAGATTAGCATAATGGGGAACTGGGGATGGGAACGGGCTTCGCATAAGGGCCGGAGCAGGATTTTCAGATATGAACGAGCGAGATATAAATATAAACAAAATGGAGGAACACTGAACACATCAATGAGATGAATAAACCAGACTCGTGAATAGACTAGCAGTGTAACATTTTCTATGTTACCAGAATCACACGCAATGCAAGAACATTGCTGACTACTATGACTTTCATTAGTTACATTAGTTTTAAGAGCACATTAGTTAGTTAACTAATAGACTGTACTCCGAAGTGACTGTGAATGAGCCAGTGAGAGAGGGTTAAGGTGCTGCTCCAGGAATATTCATGCAGTCTAGTTCAGTTGCATATACTGTATAAATTACTTGATTTATGGTTCATAAATGTATAGTGTATCATGATGTAGCCTATCACAAAAATCGGTGGAGATGAAGAAGAAACAACAACAACTAATTAGATCAGATAAATTGTTCAGTAAATCATGAATTGTTTATATGTCAATGCTTCCAGAAGGTTCCTAAAGCCTGATCATTAATATCTAAGCCTATTCATGTTTGCCATAATTAGCCTTGAGCATCAATATCCGGATGTTTAAAAAACTTCAATAAATCCTTCTGGCAAGGTGAAGACAAGCAATCATACTATAAATTCAAAAGCAGGCTACTGTAGATCTAATCAGGAAGTAATGACAGCCAATATAATGATTGACAGTTTTCCATTAGCAATAGACTGACCTGCATCCTTATTAGCCTCTGTTTCATAAACAAAACTCTTTGGAACACAAAATAATCAAAACCCTTACAGCCTTCAACATTTTACAATTTATTAATCTTTCTGGGATTGTCAGGTTCAAAGAGGACAGCAGTGCTCCAGGAAAACATACAATAGCTTTTTTTTTTTTTTTTTTTTTTAATACAGGTACAGTGATCATTTTAGCTGATTGTGAGTTAGCTAACAGGCAAAGCTGTGACCTAGGCATAGATACAACTAAACGTCAATGATCAGAAACAAACGCAGCTAAAGTCTGATATCATTTTGAAATATGAAGCCAACGTGACCAGGTAATGCAGCCATTCTTACATTTCTGAAAAACTAGCTCAGCTAGTAGTTGATTATAGTTGATATCTATCTAACCTTGTCATGTAAAAATAGATAAAAAAATTGATTGATTATAGCTGATATCTCTCTAACCTTGTCATGCAAAAATAGATCATGAATTGATTGTTTACCAATTTGAAATATTTTGTTTTACTTCTTGGCGATGCTGTGTTTATATGTTTAATTTGAGCCAGCTGTCATTCAGTCATGTTTTTGTAATAGCAAGCTTATATTGTACATATTAATGTTCTATTCCATTGAATAATGCATTCTCGTATAGAACATGGGAATTAACCAAGGCTTCCTACCTAGAGTTCCTGTGCTTTAGTTCCCTCCTGTTCTGGGAAATTTGGCATACCAGCATCTTTCATTTTTGAAATGCATGTGTGTAGTATATACCAGATTTTAAGACTAAGAACACTAAGAAGACGCACAAATAGATAATGACAAAGGCAGGCTGTTCAGCCTATCTGTGCTCACCATTTATTGCTTTGAACAACAGTATGTCCATTCTCATTTTTTCATTTGTTCTTTTTTTAATTTAAAACATGATCGTCGACTGACTCAATTACCTCTTTACCTCGCAATATGTCTCGCTACAAGGGAACGCATTGTGACAGCGCTGCAGAATGTTTCTCTCTCTTTCCTTCGCGCCATGAAGCCATTAAGGCTGCGGTGCATTGAGCATCTCTGGAGCGCACATGTTCAAACTTCTGTCCGTGCCTTCGCTCGCGGCGCGACGTGCCAGCACATCCATTATCGCAGCGGAGATGCTAAACCCTCGGCGGCCGCCAAGTCCCACAGCGTTTTAGGGCATCGAGGACGGCGGGAGGCGGAGGGGCGCCGGGTCAAGTCAGCGCAGGAGACGGGGCCTGTCATCCCCTTTAAATCTCTGCAGGGCGCGAGCTCCCGCTCCGCGCCGCTTTGTCACCTGTTAGGGCCGCGCGTCGGAGACAAAGAGCGGGTGACGTCGTTGTCCCATTTACGGATCGACAGCAGGACGGAATTCACGATTGCCCTTCGGTGGCGCGCGGGGGGGGGGGGAGGAAGGGAACTCCGTTAAAAAATGATGCCGCCGCCCTCGTCGTCTAACCGAGCGAACCGGGCGGAGGACGAGACGGAATCTGAAAAGGTTGGCGGTTTTCGCGGGGCCTCGCGCTGGTGCTTTATTATCCTTTTTAGCGTTTTCAAGGGAATCGCTCCGTCGTGTCAGTCCCGGCTTCGGCCTGCCCCTGATTTGGGGGTGGCAGCGGGGAACCTCGCTGTCAGGGGAAGTTAAATGAGGTTGGGAGCCCATGCTAGGGCTCGCCTGTGCTGAGATGCCTTCCTTCATCCCTGATGCCATAACCAGGAGAAACACATGGTTGATGGGTTTGTTTGTGCTTTGAGTCCGAGAGCATAAAAAGGGACAGAAGAGAACAGAACAAGAAATATTACTGCAAACAACTAATACCTAATGATAAAGAGGTTCTTATTCTCAGAATATTGCTGTTAGTCTTCAAAAGTATGACATGAAATGCTTGCCAATAAAATCACGGAGTAGTAAATTATATATAAGCTGTTTTTATTGCTGTTTTTGTGTGTATTTCACTGAAGCATGTATTGCATTGTTCAAACAGAAACGGATGAGCCAAATCTCTTGAGGGCCTTTAAAAGTGATGTTTTTAATATTTGTACACCGTAAAATGTTCAGTGTTAAATCAGCTCTCATAGAGTACATTTTATAGTTATAGAGGACACATGATCACTCTTGGACCAATATAAACTTTATTGGAGTTGAATTGACAGTGAACATTGACTGTGTATATCTGGCCGCTTAAAATGAATGTAGTGCAAGATTTACAGGAGCTGCACGGGTTAAACACCAGGTTTAGGGTCTTCAGCATTGTGCTGATGGGGCTTTGAGTCTCTAAACCTAATCCTGTGATTGCTGCCCTTTTTAATAACTTGTTCTGAAAATTTAGGAACGTTCATATTTTTATGCTTAAAACACAGCTTTGCTCAAGCGCCTGTGTCTTGGCTGTATTTCAGTCGTGGTCCAGTTATGGTCTTCTAATCACAAGAGCACCTCACATTCTACAGCCCCCATTTGCTAAACAAACAGTCACATCCGTGGGAGGAATCCCAACGAAAGCCCATGCTCTGTCTATCACTGTCAGCCAGTCAGCGAGGGGCTTGGTCATTATCCACATTGAAAGTGACAGGGCATGAACATTCTGTTCCAGAAGTTTCCGCGCACCAGCTGATTTGTTTGGGATACCAATGCTGGAAGTGGAGCTGAAGCATTAATCAAAGTTTCTGAGGATGACCAGCTTAGTATGAGCTCAGTAAAATACAGAAAAGTAAAATTAACTGGTGCATGATTGCTCGTTAACCTTTATTTTCACAATCATTTTTTTGGACAAATAACCTAAATTCCAGAAGCATGGCATACGGTTTGAAAGGTAACACTAGAGGCAAGGTAGACCCATGCCTTTTCATGAGCTTTTCCACATTTTTTTCCAACATTTGTATACATGCTTTAATATTTCCTCTGCATTGAAGCGATTAAAATCAGGTGACGTAGTCAAGGCAATAAGACCCTGTACCCCTGCTGAAATGCTGGAGACATGCCTCAAATATGCGGAAGTTGATTGCGTAGAAATCGAATGAGACGTAGAACATTAGTACCATCCAGAGGTGGAAAATCCGGGTTGAAAAAGTAAAAGTCCCCAGTATTTTGTTCCAATCACCTGGATTTGCCAATTAGCACATGTATTCAGCCAGGAGATTGTGCTAATTAGTTAAATAAGCTGACTGAGTTCGCGGGTGGAAGAAACACATGGCAGGACTTTGACTTTCTGACCCCTGAAATTCAATGAAACATGGAACATCAGTACCATCAAACTGGAAACACAGGCATTACCCCCCCCCCCCCCCCCCCACAAACAGTTTGTAGTCCCACCAGTCTACAACTTCTTTCCCCCCTGACTACAATGAATTCCAAACCTTCAGCGCCACCAAAATGTATTACTAAATTTGTATCAATGCCACATGAGTCCACACATGCACACATTCAATAAAGCTCCTTTCTCCAGAATCTTGCTGAAATCAAGAAAGTCTGGAAATAATAAGCCAATAACAAGCTGTAAGGCCAGGTGAGAAGAATTTCAAACAGTTTCCCATTTCATTACAGTCAAAATCTGGCCACGTAACCCAAACATCTGTGAACATACATTACGCATAAACCACTGCCAAGCAGCAATTAAATTATCTGCAGGTGAGACAGCTGAATGGATAGTATAATTGCATTTCATTTTCCCCCATTCTTATATTTTCTGCAGTGGGGCTGTCTTGCTAGGCTACTCTGTTGTCATGGAAGATATATGGCAGCAGGCATGAGAAGTAGCGCTCTCCCCAGGTTGACTGTGCAGTCAGGCACAATTACATGAAATACTACTGGTTCAGTGCCGTATGGTGGGGTTTAGTGGTTTCAAGCGGCTGTTATATATCACAAAGAATGATGTATATTAATTCCTACAGTTGCAGCTGTGGTTCATAGAAATTATTTCGGAAAAAAATCATGCAGAAATGACTCAATTGTTTCTGGTAACCTGACACCACATGTTTGGTAGCCAATGCTGACTGAACTTTTTGTCCTTCTCTTTTAAGGTTTAGCAAACTATTTACATTTTTTATCTTTGGGGGGGAGGGGGTGGAGCGAGGGAAAGGTGTTAAGTTTTAAAAAAAATAATTTTAATAGCATGGAATGGAAATACACAGAGAATGACCTTTAACTGAAGATGATGCTGCATAACTGGTGTTCCATCTGGTTTTAATTTACGTCTCCTTCCTTCCCTTTTCAAAAAAATAAAATAAAAATGACAGATTGATCACTTTTCAGATGGGACGAATTAAAACCACTCCGAGGTCACAGTGGTTACTGTGGCTTTGGTTCCTTCAGGGGGTCATGGGGTTGAAGCCCATTTCAGGCCTGCCTCAGCCCAGATGTAGGTTTGCAAGTTTTCCTGGTTCTTTACTTTTCACAAAAGACTACACCCATTCCTCCACCATTTCCACATCACACAACGGAACTACAATTCAGTAGCCTTAGTAGTCATGCCCTTCAGGAAATTCACTCAAGTAGAGATTTTTTTAATGTTTTTGCCATCACATTCCTCCCCACTGCTAGATATTGTTAGACGAGAGGATCACACTTCAAAAAAGAAGCAGAATTTATTATTTTTTCATGTATCGCTTACTAATTCTAAACAGAAGATGGAACTGGAATAAGAATGAAGGGAGAGCCTCGGTGCCTGCAAAGAGAGGTGCGTCCTCACAAAAAACTTGTCTTTTCAAGGAGAATAATACACACAAACAGGGAGATGGTTTACCATCCTGCGCCAACCCCGTTCTAAACAGACAAGGCATTTACTGGGGAAAAAACAGCTTGTTTTGATAATGCCAGTCTCAGCAGTGCAGTGAAAGTGCCCTGTACGTTAGACCAGGCACAGAAACTCAGAGGCCCAGAGTTTGTATGGGCAGAGCAGCGATACTGTGGCAAGGATGTTGGGAACTGCGGCCAGGATGGAGCTAATGATGGAGCTGGAACAGCATCACCATCAGGCGGACAGCAGCTCCCGTTGGCTGGCGTTGTATACGGTAGCATGCTAGCCTTGAGCCTTCCCTTGCATTTTTATTGTTAGTTTGAGCAAACGAAAGTTATGTAAACAGATTAAATTTTAACGGAGCGCATTTCACCAAAGACTCAGGCCGGCCTCGCATGGGTTTTTTTAAGCTGTCAGACAGAGACGATGCGGGACGGTAAACCGTCTCCTTCGGCGCCGCGTTGTTTGTGTGTTTTTCCTCTCGTGGAAAAAGACGGGCGTTCGCCTGGGCGCGCCGCTGTTTGCGCCTTTCCGAGCCTCTCCCCTCATTCGTATTCCGGTTTCATCTCGCCGAAAACGAGGGATTGATTCAGACCGAAGCGGTGCGGGACCCCTTCTCTCTACTGCCTTTGCTCAGCTCCACAGTGTTCGGCCCACAGTCTGCACCTTAGCTCACAAGACTCAGGCGCATCAGGTATGAGACTCACGCACCGAGGATCGATCTCACGCTCACGTGCCGATAGGTCTAAAAATCTTGCGCAGTTTTACGGAAAGCTACTGCGTCGGATCTGCAACATTTCAGCAATATTCTAAACGAAAACAGACGAAAAACCGTCCCCGAAACAGCAACCTCTCTCTGAACAAACACCTCCTCTACTGCCTGACACAGGCTAGGGAAATCAAGGGGTCTTAGGCAAAGACACGCCGCTCCGTCCTACATGGAGGTTACTGACACAGTCCCCTCCTCGCCAGCGCGGGGCCCCCGTCTCCACCTCCGTAGCGCGAAACCGTTTAATATTTCACACCGTGCAACGGGGAATCGGGCTAATTATCTTTGAACAATTCTGGTAACAGCGTGACCTGTGCTTATAGGAGGGTGCCTCTCCGTGTATCGCCTCTATGTAAATGAAGCGGGGCTTCTCCGCGCTCGGGAGCGTTATTAAAAAATTATGACCTCCGGCTAATTATTAGCGAGCGCCAGCCCCCTCGGAGAGGACCAGCCATTGTTCTCGCCCGTGGATTTTTTTGTACATGAAAGTTTGATGCCGAGGACGGCGGGGAGCGAGCTTGCCGGCAATCGGAAGATATCCTTTCAAACTTCCTGTTGCGTAACCGGGCCCCCTCGGCTTCCCGAAGCACGGAGAGGGAGAGGGAGAGGGAGAACGCACGGGCCAAACTCTGCCTGGCGCATAGTGCTTCAGCTCTAGAATAGCATCTAGATTTGTGTAGCTTCAAAGCGTTCGTTCCTGCAGTGAACGCGCAAATAAATGAGCAAACAGTTATCTAGATTAGATAACCGACAATTCAAGATTAAAGGGTTTTTTTTTTCTTCTTCCAGATTTCCAACAGACAAAATCTGTCAACATCAAGGGTTACAGTATGACTCATGAAGCATGACAGTGAAAGCTAATTTATAAAGATGCAATTATTTGAGAACAAAGAGTGCAATCGCAAACAGTACAGTCTGTTTGAATGCACCTTGTCGCTCCATCTGTTCGTCCGTATGTCCCGTAAACAGATGCTTTACTTAAGAAGTCCCTTTGACTGGAGCAGGTGTGCTATAGAAGTGAAACGCAGCTGATCCCCTGTCATTTAACCTTCAGAAAGCAGTGCGGAGAAGGAATTCATTTGGGAACGGCTGATATTTGCATTGGTTACCGGAGAAATGGAGGACTAACTATTGTTGGTACAGGAATTTCCAAACCGCACTCATGCCGCTTCATGTTAAAAAAACGTGTCTTGAGCATAAAGATTTTTTTATATCACTGACGTTTAACGTTTGTCACTGAATTGAGTGACAAATGTAAAAGAAAAGCATGTCGTTTTTGTTTTGCAATGAATTTCACCGCATGTCATTTCAAGTGAATATTGGCATTCTTATTACATTAAATTAGGTTGAGCTTTTCTTTGATCCAAACCATTTTTTTTTAAAATCTCTACATTGTTATTTATTCAGTTTCAGTACATTCAGAAAATGTAAAGCTCCCTTTAAAACACAGGCTCACATTACAGGACAAGGTGCAAAAAACACTGTCATGCAAGTGATACAGACATTACAGGATTTATAATAATTTATAATTAATTTTATAAATGTAAGAATTTCTTTGTAATCTGGAAATGAACCCCGTAGCTGTCTTTCTCTCATTACGCGAGCTGCTATGCGTACTGTACTGATCTGGTCTCTGCTTTCAGCGCAGACAATACTTCTGTCCCGAAGGGCTACAACTTTCCCGCAGGCGAAAACTTCCTGGCCGAATGCGGCCTCCTAAATCATCCGGCGGGGCGCGGATGGGGCCGCGGGGGGACCCGCGGCGAGGGTGGAAGTGGCAGCTGACTGATTTGCGGCCTGGCAGGCAATTGGTCGGTCAGATTAGAAGGACATTGATCAGTTCTGGGAAAACATCCTCGGGGCTCAGAAGAGGAATCCCAGCAGTGACCCCTGCGCCAGAGGTTCCGTACCGGGGTATATTGGAAGTCTAGACATCGGGGAAATCGATGGTAACGTCTGGCGAGGCGGAGGGCCAGGCGAAGCCGTTCCTGTGTCCATCAGGGCCCTATTTGTATTGTGGTCTTTTCCTGTGGAATCCCGTCGGCAGCTGGCTCCACGGTCACGTCTCTGGCCCTTTTCACAGATTCTCTGGACATCATCAAACTAGCGGTTGTTTTGGACAGTGGGAGAAGGGTGAAACGGACGTGACATGCGCGCTGGTAAATGAAGTCGGCGGAGAACCCGTGATTATGCAAGCTGTGAACCGCCGCCCCTCCCCCCCCCCCCCCCCCTGCCCATCGCTCATCGTTTTACGACCCGCGCGTTCGGAATCCGAGGGGCCCCGCGAGCCGTAAGGCGGAGAGAGATAAAAGAAGCGCGACGCGTCGCGCGGGCATGACTCCGAATAAATCGCCGGGGCCCGGAGAAGCGCCCCGCGCGCAGTAAAGGCTCAAAGCGCGCCGCTTCCCCGCGTCGTTAAAATGAGCAGTCGTCGCCGCGTCGCGTCGCGGCATCACTCACGCGTCCGCGGGAGAGCGCGGCCGGCCCCGCCGCTCCGCATTCCTCACGCCGACACCGCCGGTGCTGCCCCCCAACCCCCCCCCCCCCCCCCCCCCGTCCTGATTCATGGCCTTTTCGTGTGCTTCAGATGCTGTGATAGATTCGGTTTATCTGAATGAGCCATTTTTTCTTTCTCCGGCCGAGCGCATTGCTTGTACGTACCATTTATCTGTCTGCAGGATATTTTAATATACAGGTGGTGCCACCGAGGGGTTTCGCTAGAATGAATGGCCGGTCGTTCGCTCGGCTTGGGAGCCATTGACTTGCCCGGGCAGTCACTCCGTCTTGGTGCGTGTCAGGCTATTCTTGCAGGACGCGTGGGCCTGTCGCTCTCGGTTAAATGAATTGAACGCTGTCTTAACTTGCATATTTACAATGTAGTAAAATGTGAAATACTAAGCCTCATTTGCAATGGTAGAACCAGCTGGAGTCAAGTTTGGGGAGAAAAACAATCGCATGAGGAGAATTTGGATGTTTGCGATTTTGCATTTGTTCAGGATTTATGTGAGATGTGTTTCAGCTGAATATACTCCAGACACATGAAGATTTGGAAATAAATTGTAAATTGAAATAACTGGCATATGTGACTATGCACATTCACTGCATTTGTTGACTGACCCTCCTTAATAAAAATATATACATATTTTCATGTAATTATATATGGAACTCCCCTATAATATAAACTATGTACACCTAAGAACTTTGCCCTCTACTTTAGCCTGAAATTGGGGTTATTATATTTCATTTGGTGTGGAGAATTTGCATAGCTGTTATGCTGCATCAGTAAACTTCTTTCCATGCATTACAACCTTTATCGCATCATAATTAGCTGTATGATGTCATAGCAGCTCTGTGACATGGGCCTCTGTGTTCAGTGTAAACTCATGGTGCCTGCATTCTGGGGAATGCAGTTCTGCCTGAGGCCTGAGCGATGTGCTACCTCTGCCAGCCAGCTTGTGCAGCGCAGAGCCCAGGATGTGTGGGGTCCTTCCGCCGCTCCTCCACTGGCGCACGTGAGTGACACGTCCGTTTAGCGAGACAAAAAGACTGCCTGCGCGCAGACACTCTGTCGCGTGAAGGGACAAGGAACCCCGCATTCTCCCACACGCCACCTCCCTCTTTAGTTTTCCTCTCTCTCTCTCTTTCTCTCTATCTATCTCTCTCTCTCCAGGGGGTCCGTAACAAATTCTAAATGGGAAAAAAAGACTCCACAAAGGAGCTTACGCAACCTCCACCCCCCCCCCAATCTCTCCCACTCTCTTTCCTCATTCCCTCCATCCTGCCTCTGCCCCCCCCCCCCCCCCAACTCCCCACCACCACCACCACCACATCCACCACTACCACCCCCCTGCATTCAGCATCTGCTAGGAGAATGAATAAATTAAAGCTTCGTCAGTTGAGGTCCCCTGACTGACAGAGGCCTGTCTTAATTGTAGCTGAAAGCACAGCTTTCTCTTTGCTAATTAGCAGACCGCGCTGCTAAATGATTTAAGAAGTCAGGGCCTGTTCGGGGCCCTGCCGATCATCACTTATTCACGCGGAGCGCTCCGTTCCGAGCAAACACGGCGCCCGAGGTAAATTTATTTACTCCAATTAGCAGGCTCTGTCAGGGCGCATCACCGTCTCACTTAAGACGAGTTTTAAAAAGTAATGGACCGGTTTCGTCTCCCCGTTCTGCAGCGCGACGGCGCGCGCCGGTTGGGGAACGGGGTCGGGCGGGCGAGCCGCCTCCCGCCGTCCGGGGTGCTTCCGAGGAGACCGCCCAAGCTTCCCGGCGGACGCGTATTACGTCCTGCGAATACGCGATGGCGTCAGTCTCTTTGGCTCCCTCATATGGGTCTCGGCCTCAAGGGACGTGTGTATAAAGATATTCAATGACACCGTTGTGCCATCTCTAAGGCCCTCTCTGTTCTTCAGTCTGCATGGATTCAAATACTGCATTCTTCTTGTATCCTATGTCACTTCACCTGCACTCTTTCAGTGCACGGCACTGTTTTTCTGTGCAATGCTGCCCTGCGTTTTCTCCCATTGTTCTCCCTTTCCGTTCTCCATCTGGAGTGAATACTGAATCTTAAGCCGTTTTCCTGTCACCAAAAAATGAATCATTTTCTGAAGACAGCACTGGTCCTCAATTCTACTATTGGAATTCCACAACTGGCTTCATTCATGTTATTGTGGACTGCAGCTGGCCAGGGTTCAGGAGAGTAAGGGCCCCCTAGCACCCTACTCAGGGTGCTTACAGAATAATCAATGGTGATAAATGAATTCCATTAGCCATCCCATAGCATGCTATTCAGCTACCCTTATGGAAATGTAATATATTGGAAAAATGTATTGACGAAAATACACTGTGAAGATATTGCTACTGTTCGCAATATATTGGCAGATATTCAAATAATTTCTTATTTCAGATATTTAAATACATTACACATTACATTTTACAAAAAGTCTACATACTTACTATACACACGTGTATTGGAGTGTATCCTCTGTCAATGATTGGGTTGTGGAACACAGTCACTGGTTTATGGGTACCTGTGGCTAAGGAAAGCAGGCTGATCACTGACAGTTTTCTTTATGTGGGTGCAGGTGGAATAGCAGTCAGCCCAGACTACAGTGCACTACAGAGTGCAGATCAGAAAAATATGGGAGGAGAAGGGGGGGGGGTGATTGTAGGGGGATGAACCACCTACAGGAAGTGATGTAAAGCAATATTTGATGGCTGCTGATCGACACTGCATATTCAGCAGAGCAAAGATAGCGTACTGTAGGGAAGTGCAGATGTAAGGAGGAGTAGCAGGGTGCTGGTTCCACGCTGAGAGAAGGGTAGAGGAGAGGCTGTGTGTCCGGTGCGCGTAGGCCTGCCGCCCAGACGGCAGCCGTCATTAGCCAGCCCACACTCGTGCACATGCTCCACACGTGCTTAGCAAGTGGCATGTTATTTGGGATGCTAATACTGTTAATGTTTTTGGGAGCATGGTTTATGGATCCTCTGAGATTCTCCCTGCACAGTGTGAGGTATGCTACAGAATGACCCTTGCATCGCACTGCATGCATTCGTCAAATTAGGGGAAGTGGCAGTGTTTACACTAGAAATACCACGTACATACTAGCTCAGCCGTTTGACTTGAAAAGTTATTGGCTAAAACATGAGGGAGACATGGATCATTTGCGTCAAATGGCAGAAAATACATTTTACAGTGCTTCCCCATGGACTATGTGAGTCTCCGTAGATTCTAATTTTCCTCTGTCTCATTGGTTCCTGAAGTGGGGTACTCCCTTTCTCTAGGATGCTCAGGGCATTGTCTGAAGCATTTGGGAAAAATTGTGAAACGGCACATCATTTACCCATATATATAATATGGTAACATGACATGGTGTTTTTTGTACTGTAGCCCCTAAACTAAAAGTTGACTTCTGAGAATTTACCTATGCGTACACTCACACGCACAGGCACACGCACGTGCGCACACACACACACACCACACACACACACACACACAAACTGCCACTCATTGAATTTTTTAATCCTCTTGCAGTACGACACTTGATGCAGTTCCTCTGTAATAATGACTGCACAAATAAAACTGCACTGAATTGCAGTGAACTGCACTAAAGTTGAGGCCCTGCTTAGCAACCGCTGCTTTATTTTGCCACATGGATTCTTCCTCAACCCCAGTGAGAGCCGCCTTCTTCGCTCAGTCTTCTGAGGTTCCTCTAACGCAAGCCTCCGTTTTCACCCCTAGCCATTATATCATTCCACGATTTGTTTGCAGTTTCCCACCATTGATATCCTGGGAGTTATGTTGCACTTGGTAATGCTGTCTCTTTTTTAAAATGCCTAAATCATTTACAACAGTCGTTTGTATGGTATGAGTGCTCATCACCTTATTCTTTTCACAAGATAATGAACTTCACTAAGAACTATTTTTTGATTAAACACTTGAGGATTGTGGGATTTGTGGTATTGTGGGTAGCTGCCAAATATATACGTGTCCTTGTTTTAACACTGATTTGTTGCTATCCATCTTTCTGCAATGCATCACAGCAGAAATACACAAATCGCCTTCTCATTTACAGGGTAATTGAAAACATTGCATCTCCACCCTTCAATTCGTAAATACAAGCTCTGATATTTGCCAAAGTCTAGCGCAAAGATAAACAATTGGCAGTGATTTATAAACCTGGCAACAACCGAATATTAACTGAATCTGATATTACCGCAATACATGGAAATGCTACCATAACAGGAAGGAGTTTATCTTCACAGCCTCCTGTCCAAAGGCAAGCATTTATGCCAGGTTTCCTCAACATAGGAGAGTGCTGTTGTGTTAAACGGGCCAGTGTTTCAGTACCGGGAACTGATTGGCCGAGAGCTTATGACCAAGTGTGTGACATCATAACGTGCCACAGCTGCAGGGGTTCTCTGGTTACATGCACTGGAGACTTAAGACATTAACAATGGAACTCCACACTGTGGAGTCATGTTAAAGAGCACCTCCAAGAGATAAATGCTAGTTGCTATTGCATTGTTATTCAAAATGAGAAACAGGGGAGTTTGACACCGGTGTCACTTTACCCAGAAGGAGAACTCATTTTAGTTTTCAGTACGATGCAGAATGGACTATATTCTGGTATTCTATCTGTAAATTGTACACTATGCCTCTTGCTTTTGTTATATGCAGTCCTTGTATCAAAATGAATGATATCTGTATTGCACTGAGATAACCTGCTTGCTGCATGAATCTGAGCAGGAACATAAAACAACACTAACAACTGAACATTCAAAGTTTAGTATACAATTATGGCTGTAGGGTGACTTAACTTGTAAAGGCACTGTTCTAGTGCATGATTCATGATGTTGGTGCCTTTGCTATTATCAGCGATCTAAATATATCAAACCTCAATACAGAGAATGGTCAATGCACAGGGTACATCACTACAATGCTAACGCAACAATACCAATGTAAACAACTGTCTGTACAATGATAGTATGCCTGGCTTAAAATGCAATGCACCTTCTTTCTCTCTGAGAAAGAACTCTCCATGGTGCTGAAATGTCATAGACTCTTACCTGCAACCAAGGTTCCTCCAGTTGCTCATTGAATATATAATTCTGGACACTACATAAAATCACACAACAATCTCTGATTGACTCTATAAATGTACAGTATTGTGAGTGCCTTTGAACTCAAGTTTCCTTACAAATGATTAGAAAGTAACAATACATGATAGTCTGTTGTAGCTGTGCCATTTTTCATTCAAAATTTCTATTTTTTAATTGCATGTGAAACTTTTACTGGCATAGTGTGATGAGTGTCATTTACACTGCATAATGCCAATGCATAATTATATGATTTGTTTGTTTTTTAATATTTATTTTTGTGGTGCCAGTTCAGGTGACACAGTGGATATGGGGGCAACAGGGGTTAGTGTTCTTTTAATTCTAGCTTAATTCTAGTTTAGCGAGCAATTTGCAATAAATAAATACTACTCATTTTCTTTAAAGACAGACAACACTAGCTGGAGCTGCTGATACAGTATATTTTACATAAAATACAAGTATTTCATAAACCAACAGAGTATCTATGTCTTTCCAATATTCCCCTGTATATCATCCAACTGTAAAAATAAATAAAATATAATTAAGTGCTAGATGAATGAAGCCCAAGGAAAGTGCTTTGTTGTCTGCTCTGTTTGCTCAGTACAGATGAAATATCACCCTGAGTTCATCAAAACATTTTTTTTTCCAGAGAACAGCCCTTGTGATAGTGATGATTACATAGATGCTGTGAGACAATTAAATAAGTCTTGCCAACATGCAGCTATTTAAGTTATTAAATTAAGTTATTGTGTAATTTGTTTTGGCTCCTTGCTCGCGGGTGTTCTACAGAGGTTGTTATCCCAGAAACCTCCTGCCTACACCGCAGGCCTATGAAGCTCTTTCGCCCTGTGTGCAAATGAGCGGACCCTGTGCTGTCCACTGACAGATAGCCAGGCCCTGCACATAAACAGGCCTTTGTCTGAGCCTCTGCTCCTCTCGGTGTGGAGGTGGGCAGGGAGGGAGCGGAGGGGAGTCTTTCATGTTAGATTAATGACTTGTGAAATTCGGGGGACCCTGAGACTCGCCCACACAGCCTCCCGCCAGCCCCAGGACGGATGGAAGGTGCCGGGGCATTTCATGCTTAATTTGGCCTCTCCCGGTCCGCGCGCAAGACCAGCGCCGCTGGCAGCAGGTTGCTCTGCCCCCGCCCGTACCTTCCTGCCCCAGGGGGTCATGGGATTGACGCAGGTCCGCGTCTGCCCTGACAGAAGCCTGGCAAAGCTCGGCTAGACCTGCGCCAGACCCAGTTTCTGAAGTGCACGTGGCGTAGCGACAGAGAGAAAACAATGTTAGTTATACTTAAAGTGTCCTGCTTCGGCAGAAATGCACTGTGGGCCTGGTGGTCCGCAGATCATTTGGGCCAGAATTTGTACAAAACTTAACCACCTGCTGCTAACAAATTGGCAGCCTTTTTGCAGTGTCTGCGAGAGTCTTTCGCTGGAAAACAGTAAAACATTGTGACATGAAAGAGTCGCAATTTCATCCCATCTTCCTTTATCGTCCACATCAATAGCTTGCCGTCCGTCATTGGAAATGTGTTTCTGTATAAGCCGCAGTGAGGTCCTAAAATGAGAGCTGGTGAGTGGAAACATATGGAAGCATGTGTCACGTAAACAATAACGACGGCATTTAAACAGCGCAGAGGACGCGTTTCAGAGCACGCCGTCGTAAAAAAACGAAGGGCCGTGGGTTTTAACGCGCACGTGGAGGCGTTCGCGCCGCGTAAAAAACCCGGCAGCCCACGGTAGCCGGGCCTCGAGAAAGAGGGCGCGCCGAGCGACCGGGGAAGGAGGGAACAAGCTGCGAAACGGGGCCTGAGAAAAAGCGAGCGACTGCCGCCCTCGGAGTGGACCAAGGTTAAGTATGGGAAACAACACAAGAGAGCGAGCTTCCAATGACCGCACATGTGCAAATGCCATTGACTCCTGCATTTCCGCATTGCATCAAAACTCCTCTGCCAGCTCGCCTTGGACCCGGGGCAGCTGAGCGACATATAACGACTAATAACTGTGATCTGGAAAACATTAAGAGGCTCGCTGAACTACGGAACAGGCCGTGCCAGCACTTTAGCGAAAATCCATTCATAATGGTTTCGCTGTGAGAGAAGGCCATTGCTAATGTATACAGACCTGTACACTGGCTGACTTCAGCGGTTAGCGCACATCGCATCAGATAATTGATAATAGCTATTGAAAACTAAGGAATAAAGTAAACACTCATACACAGAGTAAAGACGTATGAGACATCTTTCAGGAGATCATGTTTGCAAGCTTCATGAGGTTCCATGTGCTCTTGATCCAACAGATTTTGCACTTTGCTTTGTCCTAATAAAAAAAGATGTTATTAAACAAATTAATGCAAAATGCTCATCTTGGTGTAAAGCAGATTAAGAGGTTTTTCCATATTGTCCATCATGGGACTGAAAACCGTACTATACTGAACCAGCACACCGATATATTGGGTGAAACGGTCTCAACTGTCTGTCACCTGCAATGCAGCACGTAGAGTGTACTCTATTAATGATATTGAAATGATATTAATTGGGTCGAGCGTCCCATCTATCAGGATGAAACAAATACAGTTTGTTATTGAGGATACACTCGCATTTCGGCGAGGGCAATTTTTCCTCCCCGAGCGCGTGGGAGTTTTTAATAATGTGGAATGATGTGAGGTTTTGCCCTGGGAATATTCCGGCTTTTCATCAATCTGCTGTTTTTCCCTCTCAGCGTCCCTGTGGCCTAAGATGGAGACGTACAAAGGAACACCAGATTGTTCATGAAACTGTTGCTCTAAACGGCACCAGAGAAAATGCTGCTTTTCGGTGGAGGTGGATTTTGCAATATTTTTTTTGATCATTTTGAAGGTTTCAAGTCTCCTTTTGAGGCCCACAAATGCATGTCTATTAAAATTCTAATATCAACCTGAGACTCGGCAGTATTTTTTTATTTTTTTTACATAAGACAAGTGGTAAAAACGTGTTGCAATGAAAATACTTTCAATAATATTTCTTATTGAATGTCCCTTGTAATGTAGGTTTTGAATAGTAGAATAAACGGTTTTTGAGATTAAGACCAGAAACTCATGTCCCCTAATTAAGACCAGAAACTCATGTTGAGTCTTGGGAGGATATGCAGTGCAGTCTGTAAGTATTTGGACATTCACACAATTTTTATTGTTCTGCTAACTGCAATACAGGCCTTGCAGAGCATCAACAGGGAAGAGACCCTGCATCTGGTATTGTCTATGGGTCACACACAAAACGGTTTGCAACCAAGAAGCCTGCGCTTTAATCTCATATTCATTGTTTCATTTTGAATCCAATGTGCTGGAATACAGAGCCAAAGCAACAAAAAAACAAAAAATTATGTTAAATTTACAGGCATTAAGATGTTAATAGATTCTCATTATACAAATATGAAAATAACAAAGATTATGTAAAAATGGAATCATTTAATATTTTTAGGACATTGAACATTTTATCATTTTTTTTTTATTTTTATCACCGAATACCCATTGTTGTTATTTTATTGAGCTTTCACTGAATATTTACATAATTTAAATTACAATAATTTGATATTTATTTTCATAATGCAAGCTTTACAGTAATCAAAGTTTTATGTTTGCTGTGTTGCGGAGTAAAAGAAATTGCATTTAGAGTTGGAACAGGGTCAAGCGGTGAGTCAGTTGGGAAAAGATGATCTATTGAACCAACACCCATTAGAGGAGGGTCAGACCGGCTCACGAGCTACAAGATTTCAGCTTTGTTTAACGACAAGAGGAAGAGACTGCTTTCCACTGACAAGGCTTGGCCCTCGCCAGACCGTTTCTCCAGAACCCATCATAACTTTCCTATCGCAACTCCGTGGAAGAATGTTCTGGAAAAGGAATGATCATCAAGATTTATAAAAATCACTTCCATCTGGACAAAGGGAGGTGAGGGGTGGAGGGTGGGAAGGGGATTTCTTCCCCTCCAACATCTGGAGAAGCGATCTGAAGCAAATGGAGAGACAGCGACTCACTGCCCACCCAATAAATAACACGGGGAACAGAATCATTTAAATCTACAGGTTTCCACCAGCAGTTTTTTTTTTTTGTTTTTTTTTGTTGCCGGATCGAATTAGACTGAGTTTAGCATGCAATTACCCCTCAGATGTTCCGTGTGTACAGTACTGTATATCTGTAGCATAGGGTTTAAGGATCATTCACTGTGGACAGTCTCTGCATTTGTCTTGTTATGGAGGAGATTTTTTTTTTTTGTATAATCCTGGCCAAAATCATCTGGAAAATGATACAGGGATGTAGCGCTAGGTCTGTGCATCTGTCTCTCTGCCTTTCTGGGTGATTGCACAGCAATTTTTCCCCAAAGTTTTCTCATTGGCTGTTCCTCCCTCTCTAGGGCTATGTGAATATGTTGTGGTAACTCTCCCAGTTCCGTCTTGTGTGTGTCAGAAACAGGCCTTGTGTGGTTATTCTTGTTACATTTGGTCTATACTGCAAATCCCATGAAATTAAAGTACTTTAAAAAAGTGCTTTTTAATTCAGTTATCATGACTTATTTGACGCTGAAGACTACCCAATTCCTTTATTAATGTTGCATTTTGGTTTTGCAGTGCCAAATATAGAGAATCACATAAATTACAATGTATTCTGAAATCTGGGCCTTGGGAAATTATTTATTTCTAAGTGTTTACCTGTGTGTGTGTGTGTGTGTGTGTGTGTGCGTGTGCGTGTGTGTGTGTGTGTGTGCGTGCGTGCGTGTGTATGTGTGTACTTAAAAAAGTGACGGCTCTGATTGTGATCCACTGCACACCAAGAAATTTAAAGGAATATCTTTTACAAGAAAAATGAGCCCTTCTTTAGGCCTCCCGTAAGTTCTTAACAGTTCATTGAACAAAAGATGCTGATGCATTTTGGACACTAAGCCCTACTGGAGAATTAAGAAAGAGTGGTGTTCAGGCACTATATGTGCACAACAATCAAAGGATGACAATAATCTATCATTTGGAAGAATATATGCTTAATTCTCTGAGTCACAGGCACAGGGCCCAATCTCTCCCATCTGTATTAGCCGGAGCAGTGGGCTAATGAGAGGGGGCAGGGAGGGGCGGGGGTGTTATTAGAGAGCCTGGTAAGGGAGGTGGCAGACTGCATCTTCAATAAAGATAATATGACAGGATCAAGCAAACTAGTGATAAAAACAGAGGGAGGAGAGGGAGGAGGGAGGATAGGTATTCAAAGGACAAAGGGTAGGAGGGAGAATAAATGCTTATTGCGTTCTGAAGGGAAAGAAAAGACCAGTGGCTTTAAATGTGCAAAGTAAGTACTCATAGCAAACGCCTTATTCTAGACAAAGCATTTTTTTTTTTTAAATACAGTTCAGACTAAAGTGAATTGTCAGTCGAGATGTTTTCCATGGGTGAGTGCTAATTTAAATTAATATGGGAGCACAAATTTAGGCTGCAAATTTTATTACCTTGTTTTCCTCAAGAATTTACTCCAGGTGTGCACAGTAAAATGTCTAGTGTTCATTCAACTCTAAAAGAGTACATATGAGTCCAATAGGTAAGAGTTGATTTAACACTGAACATTTTACTGTGTGTGAGCTGTGTCAAATCCAATTACCTTGGTCCACAAATAAACTCAGAACTAGGGTAGGAAGGCATATTTTTCAAACTATTTGTGTTTATAAAGTGTATGCAGGAAGTCTGGATACCAGGAGCTGAATTGAATATTTCCTTAAGCATTGCAACCCTACAGGACTTTGGTTGAGTAGCCCTGCAGGCATTGGGTCCTTCAGTGCCAGGGCTGGGTAGGCCAGCAGTAAGTCTGGCCCTCCGGAACCATTGCAAAATGCCACTGCATGCAGTGTGGCCCTCAAGTACCAAGGTTACAATGCGCCCACAGGTTCCCTAAAAATAGTGCAAAAGTAGATCAGAACAAACTGTCTCAATGAACTCCAGCACAGCTGTGCGCTTAATAAATGTGAGATTTATAAATGTTCCCATTTTCCCCAGCTCATAAATAACACTCCTCCCATTGTTCAGTAGAGCCTCAGCTTTGCGCACACAACATCAAAACACCATCTCGAAGCTTTGAGTGCCTTTACCGAAACCCAGACTCAGTCAGAGAATTTTGAATGCAAGCCATTATTTTTCAAGAATCTCATTAAGGGCAATCCAACATCATCAGTCCCAACACTCCCCACATGGAGCAGTAAAAAAAAAAAAAAAAAACACAGTGAACAGATAGATTAGAGTGTTATAATCTTCAGGCCCTCTGGGTGGGCTTGTGCCACAGATGCAATCCTCTGGTGCTACAGGCCGTCCACCTCCGCTAGCCTTCTGTTTGACCTGGAGGAAGCCTTCATTTCCCAGAGTCCTCCTGTTGTTCCCAGTGTCCTTCTCCCTTTCTCTCAGTCACCCCCCCCCCCCCCCCCCCATGGGAGTGAGGATATTGCAGGATGGCAGGGATGACACGGAGGGCCTGCAGGTGAGTCCGGCGACAGAGAGAAAGAGAGAGGGGGACACGGCTCATGAATTGTTGATGAAACATGAGAGGAGCCAAGCGAGGGTCAGTGGGAAATTGTGTGTCCCATCAATATTGTATCTGGCTTTTTACGTGAAAGTACAGAGGGCTGAGCTTCACGCTCGGGTCCTTCGCTCGTCGCTCTTCTTCTGTGGTGCCATTAACTGGAGGCTGGTCGGGGTTTACACCGTCAGGGCTGAGCTGTGATATGAGAGGAGACATGGGACGGGTCAACACGCATACTGTAAAAGCTTGTCAAGGAAGTGGTGTATCCAGGTAACTAGAATCTGTGTGTGTACGTGTGTGTGTGTGTGAGAGCATGTTCCATGATTTACTTAATTTCTTATTCAGATTGAAAGCGTATCCTAAAATATATTCAGAAAGTTTTCAACACTGTATAACTGAAAGACACTGACATTCTCAGTACATTTGTAAAAGGTCATTGAGGCTAATTAATACCTATTTACAGTTTACATTAATAAAGATTTTATGGACAGGCAAATTCCACAGTCAGCAGCTCGGTAATATAAAGTCCTGTCAAAGTAAATTTCCATGTGCTGCAATTCATTTTACAAGTGCAACTATTGATTAGCTGAATCCAACCATGAACACATAATCATTTTACATACAGCCTTTCTTGACCCCACATCACAGTCTGCACTCTCCCACCTGGGCACATATGCGCACACACATAGGCATGCCTGCAAACGCACGCGCGCACAAAGCCATTTTGTTCTTAACTCTTTCCACAGCGTATGCTACACAAGGCACACGCGCTGAAACAGCCGAGCACACACATACATCTTTCATTCAGTAAATTATGCATGATATATTAAAACTACAGCGCCACTGGAAACGGCATGCGCTAGGTGGCTGAGGGCAGGGTGGGTTCAGAAGCTTGCTTTTCACGCAATTTAGAGTGGCTTTTCATTAACTTTTTTCTTTTTTTTTTCTCTTTTTTGAAGCGCGAATGAGTCCGGTCTCTGGAGAACGCGGAGGTTCGCTCTAAATGCGCGCTTACCGCAGGCGGACCCCGGGGAACCCGGTCAAACGCTTTAAACGTTGACCGTATTGCACTCTTGAGCCTGAGATTATAAGTTTCTGGAGAGTGTGTATGTTTGCTCAGTACCTAACAGGCTTTCTGTGTGGGGTTTATCCAGGCATCTGAGTCCTAACTGTCATTATTAAATTATGTATTTGCTCAGCAGATGGTCTTACCCTGGGTGAGCGCCATAGCTTACATCTTACGTAGTATGCATCTGGATAGTTACTGAAGCCATTTAGGCTGCATACCCTGCTAAACACACAATGGAAATATCCCACTCGGGATATGAACCAGAACAATTCTGATGAACAGTACAATGCCACGTTTCAGGCGACGACCATTCATTTAATAGTAATGGAATTGTAGTTGATTGCTGTAAGTGAAAACAATAAAAGCAACAGACCACCGAAGTGTGATGTAAATTTTGTGCCCAAATAAGAAATTCCAGTTCCTTGTAAGACTAACAGGAAAATGAATAGGGTAATAAAATTATTACCTTGAACTACGTCCAAAACCAACACTGACTATTTTGCTTAAGATCTTTGGATTTCATATGGATGCCTTTTCTTGTTGAAGTAGTATGTAACAGTTTTTAAGCCTGAACATATTTATTTCACTAGATTGTGTTGATAACACATATTATGAATTCACCCTGCAGAATTTCTAATGTCAAGGTTTTACATAGTTAAAGGACAAAATGATTGTCCTTTATCAAATTCATTTTAGCCATAGGCAAAAAAAAAAAAAAAAAAAAATGGAACCGGAAATGATCTGGTAAAACAGAAATGATGACAACACTTTGCTGTTCTATGTATTATACATTCATATGTATGTGCAGGCCTATTTTAAAAAACAAAACTTTACCTATGAGGGAAGTGTAGGAATGCTTACTATGAGTATTGATATTCATATTTACAATATAAATGCTTAATTCATTTTTTAAGAACCAAACTTACTGCCAATTGTGTTTCAGTCTAACTGAACAGAAAGTACAGAGCCTCCAAAAATTCAATCTGGAAATGTGTGCCTGTAAAAAATATAAATCAATTAATATTCCTTGTGGTTGCAGTCAGGTGTTTGATTTCTACAAGGTTCGTCTTCAGCTTAGGGTTATGAATATCAACGTAATAATGAGCGGTTACTTCTTTTTCTTTTTTTTATATTTATACTGAATGTTATCACCATCACCACATATGTATTATTATAACAAAAAGATTTAACTGAAACCAATAAATGGTCAAATCACAGAAGAATTGTTGAAAAGTAGCATTTGCTTGAATTCATAAGTGTGTGTTATGGATTCAGTACTAAAGGGGTTAAATCCAATGACCCCAGAGTAAAACCAAGGAAACACACTCTGGTAGGCTAAACAGTGCAGTAATTGAACAAAATTGCCTTAATGAAGTGCCTTGCACAGAGGTAATGTAAACAATTGTAGATGCACAGCCATGAGCAAAAGCTACTGAAATAATTATCATTTCCACACCAGCCTTCTTCTATTTGGTTTGTTTCTCACAAATGATTAGATGGGCTAATTTGTAAAATCAGCTTATTAATGCTTTCTAAGCTTTGTTTTGGGTTAATAATTTATATTACTGCACAGAACAGAATTGCTTTTTTTCACCAGGGGAAGTAAGTAACAACTACATGCTTAGAAAAAAAAAACAGACTCACTGTGCTATGGCTTGTTTTAATGAACAATCAAGAATGAATGGGGAAAAGATTTGGTCTGTGTCCTGTTGCTTTACTTCTGGTCTTTTCTGTTTTGGACAATTAAATGAAACAGTAGAGCTCCCCAAATTATGTTCATGGTCAATTCCTTTACAATTCTGTCATTTCTGGAAGTTAATCCAAACCCTGGCCCATTTACACAACTAAATAGACTAAACTAAAGCACTCTCTGCATTTTCATGTTTTAGTTCAATTTCTTTGCCCGTCGATCGTTTGATTGACGGTGTGAGACACACTGTGGACCATTCTGAGTGTGAAGGGAAGGGACACTGGGATCTCCCACAAAGCTCAATGCAGCACAGAGCTCTAATCTCCGCTCTCTTTACAGAGCTGCGAGCGGCACCTCTCTTTGGTTTGCTACTGCTGAAATTACCCAGCAGGCTGTTTGTTAAAGTGGTCACAGATCAAGAGCGGCTTGGTATGTGGCTCACTTCAGCTGGTTTGCCTCCGGAAGGAACACGTGTGGCTGCCGCACTTCGTTAGGACGACCAATGAAACGGAATAAAAGATTGTACCTATGAACCGTGGGTATTGCCCGCAAATATATGCCAAATGGTATAGTCATGAATAGCACATCACAGGTGACCTGTGGGCGAACAGGGGAACATTTTATTGGTTCCAAATATACAGGATTAGCATTCACATACTGCATACCCCAGAACTGCTAGAAACATTTTTGGAATAAAAATATAATGTATACCTATAACAATAGACAATATCTAATTAAGAGTAATATAAAATATTGAAATATTCATTTGTATTGGTGCTACATGTGATCATTGCATAGAACCGTTTTGTCAAAAGGATCTCTATGGTGATTTTTTTTTTTAAACTTTAAAGTGCATTTAATATTGTGCCCCTCGATATCTTATTATGTTGAAGAAGTGCAAACTTATAGAAGCCTATTGATGCTTAGAAGTCTATTCAGTTCCCAAACTCTCAAGCGGAATGTATGCATATAAAAAAGAGCTTAAAATAGTAATTGTTTAGGCAAAAAGGACACAAAATTGAAAGTAGAGCTGACAACACAAAATGGCGTGTCCAGCAAATTGCTAAAAGCAACATAAAATGTGTTTAATTTGTATATAATATATATTATATATAATGTAGGGAATATGCTAAATATTTCCTTCAACAATTTTGGATGATTTTTGAGAACATTTTTTTTTAAATCTTGTGACTTTACAAACATCAATTATGTTACTTTCATAGATTTTTGATAAAGAGCGGATAGTACAGCACTGGGTGAATGCATACTAGTTGTGTACATAATTCCTCCTTACTCACGGCAATGTAAGGGATGCTCACACAAGCTGAAAGGAAACCAATGCAGGCAGTTTTTATTAGGTCTTCCTGTGTTGACGATGATTAAATAACATAGAAACAGTTCCTTTTAAAATTAGAAGTTTTCCTGCGAATACCTAATGTCTATATATTGCGTAATAACCCTTTTCACTTATTTCAATGACAGATAACTGAAGTAAAGTTTTGTTTGATGTTGTTTGTTTGGAAGCATGTGCTTGATACAAATATTCCTAAATTCACTATTTCCCCTGCAAAAATGTTAAAGAATGTAATTTTGTGAACCAATACCTGCAACAGATTAATTTAAACGGAAAAACAATGTTTGTATGTGGTCAAAATGTAGCCAGTTGAGCCTAAACAAAATGCAGACTACGGCTGCCATACCAAACATACACACTGATTCAGGCATTTCAATAGGACATAGTGGGTCTGCTTATGTCCTGGCCTTGTTCAGCCCAAATCAGAGATTAACTGTGAGTTTAATTTCCAGACACAGCTGAGGTTTTTCAGCTGGCAATTAAAGACCTGGTCATGTGATGCCACCTAGTGGAAAATTTAAGGCCTGTGCAATTTTTGAGGTGAATTGTTTTCACTGAATTGTTTTTTTTAATTTTTTTATGTCCTCCCTGTATTTCTATTAGTACTTAAGTGTGGATGTAAACATAAAAACAATAATAATAATAATAATTTAACTCAAAATAACTATATTAATTATTATCTTTGTCATCATCATCATAACATCTTCTAGTAAGTGTGGAGCTTACACTGCCAGTTGATAAATGATATTAAATGTATCAGGATTTAATTTATCAGTTGAAATCTTTCATTAGGTTAATTTACATGTGTCATACACAGTTGCTTAAATCTGCTCATTTGTTTATGGCATCCTGGTCATCATTTTGCCTTTTTAATACAAATTTGTAATATATATCGATGACATTTAAGTATATTCCCTTGTTTTGCTGATAAAACTGTTGAAAAACAGTTTGAAATAGTTTTGTATTTCACTTGTCCATTTCATTCCAAAATGTTTTCAAAACCTCAATATAAATGTATTCTTGCATCAACACTAACACAATTTTTCTAACCCAAACCCCAGCCCAGCGGTGCACAACAAGGGCCAATCCATTTCAGGATTTTATGCCAACTTGTACTCGTAAGTATTTAATTAGCTCAATCATATATTGATCTGGGCAGCACAGTGGTGCAGTGGGTAGCACCATCGCCTCACAGCAAGAAGGTCCTGGAGTTTATATGTTCTCCCTGTGTTCTCATGGGTTTTTCTGGGCACTCTGGTTTCCTCCTATAGGCCAAAGACATGCAGGTTAGTCTAATTGGTGACTCTAAATTGCCCTTAGGTATGAGTGTGTGAGTGGTGTTTGCCCAGAGGCAGATTGGCGACCTGTCCAGGGTATATTCCTGCTTCTCGCCCAATGCATGCTGGGATAGCACTCCATCACCCCCCTGCCCAGGATAAGCGGGTATAGATAATGGATGAAGGGATATATTTATTTGACATTTATATAAGCATCAGCTACAGCCACAGGCTGCTTGTCTATCCTACTGATTTTACTGTGCTCAATGACAGAAATGAACCAGCTCAGTTTATAGAGCTGTCAGAAAATTAAATCTAAGATATCTGGTTTGAATGTAAACCAGCATGTAGACCGGCCCTCAGGACTGGAGTTGTGTACCCCTGCTCTAACCTAACCCTGTTGTGAACCCTAAAATCTAATTTTAGCCCTAGAGGTTCTCTTACTTCACAGAAATAAATGTCAAAATATATAAGGCTATATTGTAATCAAATACCTAATGTTTGTAGCCTGTCTACTAAAGCCTGTTAATTATTGGAAAGAGTCAGCTTGGAGTGCTTATTAATTTATTTCTGTCCTGGTATTCTTTGTGAAGTAAAGCCAGAGAAAATGCTATTTGTCATTGATTTTCTTTTTTGTTTGTTTTAAGTTTTTCTTCAGATAAATTAAGACAAATCAAGAAATAGTTTCCTTCACTGAGAACTGTCTTTAGCTGCCTTTTCCTCCTCTTGATAATTGGCTAACATATTTGGCTGTCTTCTAACTTGCATTATATGTATACGATATAATGTGCCATTGTACTTTGTCAAACATGCTAGTGCTTTAATTTTTTAATGGCTTCCCATATTTGTATGACTGCATAAATTATAAAGTGAAGCTACAGTCTAAGAACTATGGAGGGCAATTGGCTCCAAGGTTAAGAAAGAAAAATGAAAGCAAAGGAGTCATTTTCATTGTGATACTGATTATTGCTAGTGGCTAATCTTGTGAAGTATTTGATCAATTCATATCTGATCTGAATCAACTATCCTGTTCTTGAGTTTATACTTCTGGTTGGGGTTGTTTCCATAAAGACACTGGAACTCACTTGAGACAAAATGTAAATAAATATAAATATAATGTGGATAAAGGGAAAACGTAATAGAAATGCTTTTTATGATTTTATAATAGCTTTTTTCTGTTTTGCGATTCACCCTTTAAACATATTTCTATGCAAATCATCTTCCATTGTGATTTGGTACAACTGAGAACATCATTAAGGTTCCACTAGATGGCAACAGTGCACTTTCTATAAGCTGCAGGGCAGAAGGATTCACAGCATTACCTCAACCAGACATCAGAGCACTCTTACTGGTTTGGTCAGATGTTTTCTTGGTTGCTTTTCGTTACAGATGTGCAACATAAAATCAGTTTATTGACAGTTTTTTTTTAATTGTAACAAGAATTTATTCTCGACCTCGAATTTTGGATCAAGATGGCAAGACAAAAATATTTAAGTGACTTTGAAAGAGGGTTCATTACTGGGGCACGGATGGCAGGAGCTTGGGTAACTGATTAACGTGACTAAATAGGAACAGTGACTAAAGTGACATCTGCATTCAGATCTGTTGGAATGACGTCAGTAAATTGGGTCAGAAATTGTGGTCGAAAGCGCACATTCAATGACCTTGATGCTCGTGCATTAGTATGATATGTAAGGGAAAACAGAAGAGCAGCTCCTCCTCAGGTAACTAAGAATGTCAATGCAGTGTGTGATCAGACTGTCAGCTAGAGCAGTCCATCAACAATTACATAGAGAGTGAAATTATAATAGGGTTGCAATGCATAAACCCCTAATTACATAGACGAATGTACATTTGCGAGTTCAGTGTGGTACAAAAACCATAGGCACAGGTCTACAGAGATGTGGAAAAATGTGATATGGTCAGATGAGTCATCCTTCATCATGTTCTCGACAAGTGGGTGAGTGCATGTGTGATGTACACCAAGAGAACAATACATGCCTGAATGCTTGACCCCTACAGTGAGGGGGTCCGGTGGCTCTGCTATGCTATGGGCATAAGCAGGGCATTTTCCTGGCATGGTTTGGGTTCTCTTGTCCCCTTTGAGGAAAGGGTCACTGCAAATCAATACAGTCATACAAATCAATTTGGTTATTCTGAGTGATCACCTTTATCCTACGATTAAACATTTCTATCCAGATGGGAGTGGTCTCTTTATGGACCTTGCTTTGTGCATGGGGGCATTGTCATGTTGAAACAGTAAAAGGCCTTCCCTAAACTGTTGCTAGGAAACTGGGACCACACAATTTTCTAGAACGTCAATGTATGCTGTAGCATTAAGATTTCCCTTAACTTGAACTAGGGGGCCTAGCCCAAACCATGAAAAACAGCCCCAGACCATCTATCAAACTTTTCAGTTGGCACTATGCATTCGGGCAGGTATCATTCTCCTGTTAAGCGTGATTCATCACTCCCGAAAACGTGTTTCCACTGCTCCAGAGTCCAATGGCGGTGTGCTTTACACCACTCCAGCCTACGCATGGCATTGAACATTGTAATCTTAGGCTTATTGTGTCTGGTTGCTCGGCCATGGAAACCCATGAGGAACAGTTCTTGTGCTGACGTTGCTTCCAGAGGCAGTCGGGAACTCGGTAGTGAGTGTTGCAATCGAGGACGGACTATTTTTACGCGCTGTGTTGCAGCACTCAGTGGCCCCATTCTGTGAGCTTGTGTGGCCTGCTGCTTTGCGGCTGAGCTGTTGTGACTCCTCCACTTCACAATGACAACACTTACAGTTCTCCGGGGCAGCACTAGCAGGACAAATTGACTTGTTGGGATGGTGGCATCCTATGACAGTGCCACATTGAAAGTGACTGAGCTCTTCTGTATGACTCATTCTACTGCCAGTGTTTGTCTATGGAGATTGCAAGGCCGTACGCTTGATTTTATGCACCTGCTAGCAATTGGTGTTACTGAAGTAGCCAAAACCACTAGTTAGAAGGGATGTCCGCATACTTTTGGCCATGTAGTGTGTATATATACATATATGCCTGCTGAACATGGAAGTGCCCTACATGATATGTTGCTATAATCAGTGTCTAATTCTGGATCAGATAAAGGACACGTCGGTATAATGCTAACAGGTAATATTCTCATTATTGTTGTGCTTATTGCAAAAAGAGCTGAGGAAGAACTATGTTCCAATAATAATTATTTCACTGTGGAAATTCTGCTGTTTCCAGAACCTTGACCGGTCAAAGACACGTGAAACTACTTTACTGAGAATGACTGTAAAGGAATACCCTTCTCCTCCTGTTCGGGGAACGCAGCACGCACTTTAGTATGATATTTCTCTTCTAAAAATTACGGTAAGGTCCGATCGTCTATTCGGAATTCCTCAACCTGCGGCGCTTATTTTTATAGTATTACGGTGATGTGCGAGAGTCTTTATCGTGAGTAGAAAACTTCTTTTTCACCAGATAACATTGACAGTGATGCACAACGGAGCACAAATGGCGTGGGTTGGGGTATCGTTTTGCTTTCTTTTAATTTTCATTGTTAGGACGTCCTATTGTTTTACTGTGTTTAACAATGAAAGTGTCACAGTCAGTAATAACCTGAATTTTACAGCCTTATTTAACTACACAACGAATTTCAATAGCACAGTTAGTGCCGGTTCTACACCTACAGCATCTGCCAAGCAAACGACAACTGCCAAGCCCGTCGTACCAACAAAAAAACGACCCAAGGATACCGCCGACGCAGGTTTCAGTGATGAAGACATGGGTGGCACAGATAAGGATTTGGAGACAAAGGACAAAGATAAAACACAAGAACTAGGTGAGATGTCGGACTCCACCTCTACAGTGCTGTGATGTTTACACCATAAATCATTCGTATCCGAAGTATTTTAATTATTTTTAACTAATCTACTAATGCAATCTCACTTTTGGTGGACTGCGTGTTTGAATTCTTTGCGCATTTGGATAAATTGGGTTGTATTTGAGCAGGTAAAATTTTCTGGTGCGTTATTCAATATCTAACCTAGAATACTCTTTGATATACATCCAGAACATAATTATGTAACTACCCGCAATGCAAAGTTAATTGGTTTTTATGTTTTCAGAAAGTTTTCATGTGTGAATTTTATAGACCTGATAGACCTCATGCACGAAATAAAAAACCAAAAAATAAAAAAAACTAAGCAGCCTTGCTTAAGATGTGCTATTGCTTCTAGGTGCTTACTACGCTGCAGGGCATCGTAAAAGCAAACTGTTGATCGTCTTTTGTTCTCATTGGTTGACTCATTTTAGCAGGGAATAACAGGCGCCAATCAGCGCGCTTTGGTATACGCGCAAGATTACATTGAAATATTAGTAAATTTCATGTTGATTCAATCAGCTGGTATTAACAATAGCACATAAACATTCCAGTTTATTGGTTGTTATTTAATTGTGACTGCAGCTTGTAAACACTGGTTTCGTTTGCTTTGTCGACATCTGAAAGTCATAAAAAAATACACTAAATGGTAAACCATAAGATTTTATTACAGACCGAACTGAGCAAGTAAATAAATAAATAAATAAAATTAAATAAAATTAAATAAAACTTTTCATGCGACGGAAGGCGGGACCACCCTTTGGAAATCGTAGCTGAAATTTAATCAGATTGAGGATTCTCAAAAGGAAAAAAAGGAAGCCTTGAGTTTCAGCTGTGATCTGTGTTTTGGTGCATGCATGCCGTGGGCTGAATGTACAGACTCTAGATGCACAGAGATCTCACATCTGCGCGTGCCGTTATCTGCTCTTTCTGGCACTGGATACCTCATCACGGGGGGGGGGGGGGGGGGGGGGAAGGGAATAATCCGTTTGTGTAAATATAATTTAGGAAGGACTGCACCAGATTGAATGACAAAAGTCGACTGGTTATTTCCACTGATTTTATATGATTGTAGTAGTTTTCTATGGAATAAACAGACGTAAATTAATTTGTTAAAAATACATTTTTGTGTCACATGCATTCATGTAGTCATTAATACTGATAATAATAATGAATAAATACTAACTCTTTGGGTAGAGCTAAAAAGACATCCTGGTACTTATGAAAAATCTGATCTCAACACCACCTGTGCCCAAAGCAAATGGTTTTGGCAGCTGTGTTGTCCCCTGAGATCAAAGAGTGTAGCTTCTTTGTTATTTTCGTTTCTTTACCTTTGGATTTTTGGCATCTTCGAGTATTTTTCTAGGTAGAGCCGACAGATTACTAAGCTTTAAATGAAATAAATCGTGAACAAACTAGCAGATTTTATCTGAATCGCCAATGTCAGCAGTGGATACACTTCTTAAAGATTGCTGAGCTCTCAAAATTGGGGCTGGGAGTGCGCTGTTTGGATGTTTCCTTTGTGAGAAAATGGGGTGGTTATGCATGACCAGCCTGTCCTGCATGCAGCTCTTTACTTCTTCTTGTGCTGTCTTCTTCTCTGGTTACATCCGACCTCCCCGCCAGCACGAGACTGTTATCCCACAGTGACCTCAACCCCAGCCCCTCTCTCCAGCTGCGTCCTTGGAACCCTCTTTCCCAGTGTTTTGAAGTCGGAGGCCCACGCGGAGAGTTTGTGAACAGGATGTGGGAATCGGGGGGAGGTTCGGCTCTGGGAGTGCAGAGGGGGAATGTGGGGGGGGGGGGGGTGGTCTTAAGGAAATGGGTTAAAGGGGGGAGAGGGGGTGGGGCGAGAAATTGAAACACATCCAACCAAATTAAAGCCTGAGGCCGTTACTGCTTATTCTCAGTTTGCGTTAACCCCTGTGTTCCAGTGTTCCAGTGTTTGGCACTTCAGACAGATATTGTGCCTGCTTTCTATCAGTACACTCATGGGACCACGCTAGTGCTTCTCTTGCATGGCTTTCAGTTGTCATTCAGCCTGAGAAATTGGCTGCTTTATTATCCCTTGGCCCAATGGCCCAGCCAAGTGGTTAACATAGTATTTGCTTACATAATATTTAGTATAGAACACTGAACACCTGTACTGCAAAACAGCTTATCAAGGATGTCTTTGGAAATATAGGCTTCGCTTTCAAACATCACGCTTTGCTTTTATCAACATGGACCAGAACGGCGCTATTCGAGTTGAAACGTGCTGGATTTAAGGAATGTGTGATAAACTTGCCTTTTGAAATCCAAACTTCAACTAAGGGGTATATCCCCTATAGTGCAACAAGGAGTACATCTCATTTTCGTTATCAGATGAGATTGCATTGAACAGAGATACTGCAGCCTGCAAGCTAATTCTTATCTTTTGTGGACATTCTTCTTTTCCCTTCTGTGGTTTCACTATGGAACACGGACCTGGGTTTGGAGGGAGTCCCTTGGAACAGGAATTGGATGCCTTGGCTGTACTCCAAACATAATTTTCCACAGCAACTTATTGGCTGCCCTCCTAACTTATTTAGGTCAATGAGCAATGTTCTAATGCCGTACGTGGTGGTTTTTAAAATAAATAAACCAAAACAGCAATGTCTGAAGAAAAGGATTGCGTAACAAATATCTGCTGACATGGCTGGAAATAAAACAAAAAATTGGAAGCGTTTGTCTTAAATGGGTGGATTACATTCCAAATATGCAGCTCTTGAAATGAAGAATAACGCATGTTAATGTTCTGTGATATCATGATGAAAGTTACTTGGTAAGGAGAGGTTCTTTATTCTCTTGAACATACACAACATACATATCAATGGCACCTGAATGCCTCTCTAGTCGGCTCAGGGATTTTTGACATGTCATCTTAATTCTACATATGGGATCTTGTTTAAAAAGATCATCTATACCCCCATACAGCTTCACAGCTACATTGGCTATTGAACTGATCACTGTGTCAGGAATGGTCAGCCTTGCTGTACTGTCAGCAGGATCCTCCAACCTTCCTCCTTGAGAACCACAAGATGTGTTGGGCAGTTGATTAATTAGACATCATTTCATAGCAGCTGAGAGCACCCGCACTCCTGAGTCTGAACTGATTGCTGATTTTAGATGAAGGTAAATACGGGTAGCTTCTGTCTCTCTCTAGAACCAGGGTTATTGAACATAGTACTAGGCCCTTAAGGGACTCAGACCACCGATCTTGATATCACAATCAGACTACAACAATCAACATTCCCATTCTATATTCTGAAACACAACAGTGTTCTGAACTGCTTGCAAAGCTCTGGTGGGGAAGATCTAGCCCACGCACAAACCAGGTATTTGCATAATTTCACTGGAAATTCCCTTGAAATATTTTTTTTCTTAAACAGATCACTCGCTGGAAGCCGGTCTCAGATTTAAGAAAATCAAACCCAAATTGAGGTGAAGAGGCAGACAAGCTGTCACACAGGCAGCTATGTGGGAAGTCTGGATGCTTTTAAAGTTGTAGATAATCACATTATTTAAGAACTGACAGAAATTAACTTTTCCAAGTTCCCTGGACTTTCCGGGCACTTTTTGAGAGCTGCTTCTTCATGTGTACTCCAGCCGTTCCCTCCTTTAACCTCAGTCTGTGTTCTTCATTCAGCCAATCCCTCATTGCAAATACGTTTTTAATGGCACACTGGGATTGTAAGGAATTTGATTCTTTAAACCAGAATATTCCCTGAATTCACACATAAGTACATTATTTCTCCAAATACTTTTCTAGCTAAGATTCCTCATGGTGCTAAGATTTTAATCAGGCAATTTACCTTGTATACATATACAATGAAATATTCATGTATAATGTGTGTACGCATTTAAAATACCGTATATGGCTTAGTTTCAGAACAGCAATGTGCCCCCAAGATTTGAACAAAAACTGCACACACAGCACCATCTCACACTAACACCAGGGTCTAAATCTTGCTCACACTGAAATCTATTTGAATATATCTCCATACTTTATCACAAGTGCAGCAGTCAATTCATTTCATGGAGAAAAAAACATTTTTGCTATAAAAAAAAAACATTTTGCTACTCAGAGTTAAACAATATGGAGCTGTGCAGATTTAAACCCAACAACCTTCCCCTTTCAGTTTTAACGTAGGAAAGAGTTGTTTCCCAATTTGCACATTGTTGGCAGGGAGAATGGAGGGAGGGTTGCTTTTAAAAGGGAACAGTGGGAGCATGCTCAGTGAGCTGGGCGGGTCAGGCAGAATGCGCTGAGGTTTGATCCAGCAGGCGTCACAGGCAGCCGGGCAGCCTGGTATAAACTGAAACCCGGGAGGGAATATGCACAGTCCCGCAAGCCAAGGAAATCAGTGGACCGAGTGTAGCCTCCTCTAACAATGGGAGCCTGTCCTGTGCCCGACTGTGGAGGAGGAAGGGGATATCCGTAAGGAGATTATGAAAGGACCCCTACTGGTCTATGAGTGCGAGATCAGAAGGATAAGCACGATGCTGACTCAGTCTCCAGAATAATTGTATGAGCCAGCATGTTGCATGGGAATGAGAGGAATGGGCCTGCCATAAAGTGTCACTGAGTTGAGGCCCTGCTAGGTCTCCAAAATGAGTTTGCAGGTGACCATTCACTTTATTATAACCTGGATTTATCATTGTACTTCCATGCCAGAATGTGTGAAAGGGTTTCCTTGCGACGTTGTGCCACTGTAGTGCCTGTTCTGTGAGTGACAGTGTGTCCTTAGCTGTGCCAGTGTAGTGTCTGCTCTGTGAGTGACAGTGTGTCCTTAGCTCTGACACTGTAGTGTCTGCTCTGTGAGTGACAGTGTGTCCTTAGCTCTGCCACTGTAGTGTCTGCTCTGTGAGTGACAGTGTGTCCTTAGCTCTGACACTGTAGTGTCTGCTCTGTGAGTGACAGTGTGTCCTTAGCTCTGTTACTGTAGTGTCTGCTCTGTGAGTGACAGTGTGTCCTTAGCTCTGTTACTGTAGTGTCTGCTCTGTGAGTGACAGTGTGTCCTTAGCTCTGCCAGTGAAGTGTCTGCTCTGTGAGTGACAGTGTGTCCTTAGCTCTGTTACTGAGGTGTCTGCTCTGTGAGTGACAGTGTGTCCTTAGCTCTGCCAGTGAAGTGTCTGCTCTGTGAGTGAGTGTCTTGTCCCTCCTCTCTCAGAATGTCCTCCTCTGGGTCTGGAGTCTCTGCGGGTGGAGGACACACAGCTCCAGGCTTCCTCGTACCAGCGGATGGGACTGGGCCCTCACCGTGGCCGACTCAACATCCAGGTGAGCCGCTTATCAGTACTGGGAGGTTCCCAAAGCAAAATAGTCCTGGTCATGCTTAAGAAAACTAAAGGCATGATAACTTCCTTAGTCTCCATGTATAAAAGCTTCTGTTAAAGAGACCAAGTCATATAGTAACCTAAAACCTGTTCACCAATATTACATAGTCCTCTGTAATCAAGACAACTCATAATGTGCCACTGTGAAATGCTGCTATAATGCAAACACATTGCACTGCACTAGCCTTTTAGATTGCTATGGCTTTACAGGATACTTTCTTTAAAGAACATGAAGCGGGATGAATTATGTGAACTCTTTGTCCATGGTGCTTTGTCAATGTTCTTTGAAAATGTTTTTGTCAGTTACGTGAAGTCTTTTTGTCATTTTCCACCCCTGTTGTGCAAGGGTTTAAGGAACTCCGTCATGCTCCCCTTAAGTTGCCATTGAACATACAAGTAATACAATACTTACTTTGTCATTGCTGGATTATGTTTAGTCAGCTGTGACAGTCTGTTTTGCTAAACTACTGATATTCAGTCCGTTGACCCTATGCTATGTGTACAATTCTGTCACATTTGTATCTTTAGTCGGGCATCGAGGACGGGGATCTCTACGATGGGGCCTGGTGTGCCCAGTATGAGGACTTGGACCAGTGGCTGGAGGTGGATGCCCGTCGCCCCACTCTTTTCACCGGGGTCATCCTGCAAGGACGCAATTCCATCTGGAGGTAAGTGACCCTAAGGGCTCTTTTGAGGAATGGGACCTTCAGAGGTGTACCAGTTAGCAGTAGTAAACGTGTCCGTCTAAGACACTAAACATGCTGTCACAAGCAAAGACACCCACAACGTGTTAAATATGTTTTTTTTTTTAGTTTTATTGAAACATTTATTTCCCATTGTTTTTAATTCATATAAATTGCATACAGTTTCAAATGTTAATTATGTTAAAATGTCTTTCACATTTAATTACTCGCTAGTTTAATTACTTGCAATACGTAGTTCTCTGTTGTTATCAGCAGCATCTACACACTGTAAAATGTCCAGTGTTAAATCAACTCTAACAGAGTACATATGAGTCCAATAGGGAACATATGTATAAGAGTTGATTTAACACTGGACATTTTACTGTGTTGCAGCAGTGCAGAGAAGGTACTCCAGTATTACAATTTCCATGGTGTTATATCACACAAGCCTTAGGAAAGTTCCCCTTACATTCTCAGTTTGTCAGTTTAACAGCAAACATCAAATTCCCTTATCTGTGCAAAAAATGTACTCAGTTCATGGAGGTCACGCTTTTATCTGCAGCTGGGACTGGGTCCACACGTACAAGGTGCAGCTGAGTAATGACTCTGTGTACTGGAAGCCCTGCATGAATGGGACAGAGGAGGCGGTAAGTCCTGGGGGAAACCCGTGTGCTTTTCTGGCCTCCAGATGCTCCATTCTGAATGGTTCTAGTGAGGTTTCGCCATGCTTATGTTGTTGATATGCTGCTGCCCTGGCCTGATTCGCTGCCTCCAATATGAGCCCCACCTACATAAGATCATGATTGGTCAGAAGTCAGCTCTCGAGTCATTCAGTACCTTTTTGTTGTTTCCCTATTAATACCACTGCCCTAATGCCCATAAATGGTAATATCTGAGTCGGGCTAATGAAGCAGGCTCTGATTGTTACAATATAACTAATTTAATATCAGTGATTGGAACACATCAGCATCCAGTCTTTTCAAAGCAGATAGTGTATGTCATTAGTTTCTCCTCACTCCCCTTATACCACTGGAGTGCAGTTTTGGAGTTTTGTCCAGCTTACTGGCACAAGGTTAAAATAAGTGGTTCTTGGCAGTGGCAGGACCCAGGCGCCACAATCCTGGAAGAGGGGTTCTTTTGGACAGAGTTTGCTGCCTTGTGCCAGCTCCTGTGTGCCAGACCATCCTGGCAATAGACTGGCACCTCACCCAGCACTGTGTCCCACTTACTGGCTCTCAGAGAGTTCAGGCACACCCTGTGACCTGAAGGGGAACACATGCTGTCTCAGCATAAACGCAGTAATGTCCATGTGCGGCTTTTAGACAGGAAATTATCTAATGAATTAGGACAGTTGGAATAGGCCATCTTTGTAAACAGCAGTGGCGGGTGTTGAGCCGAATATAGATGAGGCAGAGAACTGTCCTTTAAATTGGTCTCGATCTGTTTTCATTCATTTTCCTTGATCAACTAGTGTGCAAACAATGTGGTTATTCCAATGGCAGGTATACGCAGTTTCTTTCTTCACATCTAAAGGCATTCATAAAATCTAATGAAAAGATAACATTTAAAAAATAAAAAAACTATTTCTAGTTAACTGCATAAAGAATGTCACAGAAAACTGGTGGGTAAACAGCACTAAAGGGATTGGAAAAGGCTGATGGGGTAAATTACATGACGTGTGTTAAAAATGACGTGATTAATGCTGGTGATAAAATTCACTAAATACTGGTGATAAGATGGTGTAAAGGCTGGTGATAAGATCAGATAGATGTTGATAATAGCATGGGGTCTCACCAGGTATTTGAAGGCAACCAGGACCCAGAAACCCCGGTGCTGGGCCTTTTGCCGGTGCCCACGGTGGCTCGCTACATCCGCATCAACCCCCAGACCTGGTACGAGAATGGGACCATATGCCTGAGGGCTGAGGTGTTGGGTTGCCCCCTGCCAGGTATGGCCCTGTGTTGTAGGGACGGTGCCGAAAACAAATAACCTATTCAGCAGCACTTGGATAATGCGTTCTCTCTGAATGTTTTTTCCTCTCAAATTTGGCCGATATTATTATGATTCAGATCTTTTTTCCCACTGCTTTAATGCAATTCACACAGAAGTCAGCACCAAGTTTCTCAATTAGACGCACACACATACACCTGCAGAGAGACAGCGATTGAGTTTCCCTTAGCCTAGATAGATGTCAGCGTGACGTCATTGGGCATTGGGGACTTTACAGTTAAAATTATTCCAGCGATATATATTCAAGTGCTACTGTATACCAGATGGAAACTAGACAAAATTTGTTTCCAAAAAAATACAATATGGTGTGTGTATAAATTGACTATTGGGGTGGAGTGTTGAAATTCTAACTGTTTAGCATTTAAAGATGTAAAAGGTGTGGTGCAGAAGCATGTGGTCAGGTGATCATATCCTGCCACCAAAGATACTGTAAAGCACACAATTTTTCACCATTGGTGGGACTCACTTCTCCACATGTTTAAGCACCATCTCAGCAAATATGCCTGAAGTATGTTTATGCTGCTGTTTGGCAGGAGGGTCGCTAAAGCTCTGGTCTTTCCATCCTCTAGATCCTAATAATATCTACATGTGGGAGACAGTGCAAGGCTCCAAGGATGACCTGGACTTCAGACACCACAACTACAAGGAGATGAGAAAGGTGATGAGAGAGGCTAATAATCACTGAATAATATTTCTGCCATTTTAACCTCTTACAGTTTACACAAGTTGTTTTTTATTGATAATGAAGCTTGTCACAATCTGACCACTTCTCAAAATCACATCAAAGAGTTTATGTATAATTTTAGGTTTTTTTTATTATTCCATATGTTGGAAGACCTTTTGTATAGTGCCAGCCAATGCAAACTGTACTGTAATTATGCTACTGTAATTTATGTTTACAGTGTGGTGTTCCCTCTCTTTCCCCAGCTCATGAAGTCAGTGAGTGATGAGTGCCCCGACATCACTCGCATCTATAGCATTGGAAAGAGTTACGAAGGACTCAAACTCTACGTCATGGAATTCTCTGACAACCCTGGCAAGCACGAACTGGGTGAGTGTGTGTGTGAGTGTGTGCTGGTGTGTGTGTTTGTATGTGTGTCAGTGTGAATGTGTGTGCCTGTATGTGTGTGCGAATGTGTGTCTCTGTGTGTATGTGTGTGAGCGTGGTGTCTCTGTGTATGTGCCTGTGAGTGTGTGCGTGTGTGCATGTGTGCGTGTGTGTGCGTGTACGTGTCCATGTGATATCACATTTATGATATTTTACAGTTTCATAACTCATTGTGCTCACTTCAGTTTTAAAAGTGGGGCAATCATCCCCATTTACAGACATGTTTCCATTGGCCTAAGAACCAGCAGGGCAGTCAGCATTGGAAGCAAGCACATTGCTTTTTGCCAGAACACATAATGCAGAGTGAAATTTGAATAGCCAAAAGAGGCATACCATTCTGGCCAAACTCTGAAATCCTGGAACAAATAATTATGACATGTGGGGGCCAGCAATACCTAAAATGACTATGTTATGAAACTGAGACCTCTTTTCCAAGGGAGCAAAAACTTGTATCTGGGGCATGTCGTGAAAGATATGTCAAAAAAGCCGCAGTTAGCTAAAAGAAATTGATGTTTTTTCCATGTTCCTTGCATTGCGTTATTTACATTTATAGCAGAAGGCTTATTGTGCATAGCATACACAACATCCATTTATACAGCAGGATATTATCTAAAGTGATTTTTGTAGTAATTTGCTCAAGACGCGAGCCACAGTTCTTTTTAGTGGAAGCCTTTTGTTTACAAGACTGGTTTATGAACCAGTGATTGCATGTTATTTTATTGTTCTGTAATGCTCCTTAGCTTAACTGGCTGCCCGCTGTCTCTCCATGGTTTACTAAAATGTCTTTGAGCATGGAGATAAGACATGTAAACATAAAGCAAGTCTTTCCTTGGGAAAGTTTTCCTTGGGAGTTATGAACAAGATAAAATTCAGACGAGTGAGAAGAAAAACGTGGTTATTTATGAGCGATTTCAAAAGCTCTGGTTTCACGCGATTTGACCCAAGGGCCTTTTGTTTTACTCACAGGAGTTGGCATGTGTTTTTCATCTAGGCTGTTTTAGCAGAATAAAGGGGAAGGTTAGTCGAAGAGATGCGAGTTTCATGGAACTCATAACCAGTCCCAGATTTTCATAAAGTACATGATGAGATTTGGGAGGAGATATAAGGAGAGAAAAAGTACATGGAATTCTTACCATCTTACAATCACTAAAATGAAGGAATCGTTCCTTAAACCCTTTCTACCTCTAATTTAAATAAAAAGGCCATTATGTGTTTTTTTGTTGTTGTTGTGAAAAACCTCTCTCAATGAGGCCCTGAATTCTTCCTCTCTTTTTTTTCCTCTTTCTCTGGATATTTAGCACCAAAAATGATGTGTCACGTAAGGTCACTTTCAGGAAAAGAGGACTATTCTACAAATCTATCTAATGTCTACCAGTATGATAGATTTCTAGTTCTATATGATTGACTAATAATAAATACAATATCATGTGTGAACGTTTGTACATTTCTTAAAGGCAGAAATAAAATTCTTGTTTTTTTTAAATCTCTGACTGGCGGGAGACCCTGTGCGACTGCTCCATTCGATCTCCCCCCTAGTGGCGGGCCTGATACTGACAACATGTAAAAGGGGTTTTGGATGAGTGTGTCCGCTTGGTAAATAAAGGATGCAGTGCAATTTAATGTCATGCGGTGTATGGTTCTGCCCGTGTCTGCAGGTGAGCCCGAGTTCCGCTACGTGGCCGGGATGCATGGCAACGAGGCTCTGGGTCGGGAGCTGGTTCTCAACCTGATGCAGTACCTGTGCCAGCAGTACAAGAGAGGCAACCAGCGCGTCGTGCGTCTGGTGAAAGACACCCGCATACACCTGCTGCCCTCCATGAACCCCGACGGCCACGAGGGGGCCTACGAGAAGGTGGGCTAGCTGGGGTTAGGGTCCGGGTAAATGGCATAGCTACAGAGGTGCTTTATAGAGGACTTGCCAAAATGCTTCTCATGACATCCTGATGTTGTGCGGTCATCGCTGGGTCTTGTGCGCTTTGCACCTTCGTAAAAGTGGAAACGCGTGTCTTGCTTTTTTGTGCTAAACCTGCAGTGTTCCCATGTCTCAAAAGTGAAAGCAAAAAAGTTGTGTGTGTGTAAGATCTCTGTTGCCCAGCAGTTGGAGCCATAGCAGCTCTCTCCAGCTCTCTTTTGACACCCTGCATGCGTATGAACTGCAGTGCATGCAGGCTAGTATGTGTGTTTGTTCTTGTACTGTACTGTGTATTAATTTGGGCCCCCTGCCCACTCAGTTGTGTGCACTTGCGGCTGATGCAGTGACGCATCCTGTGGTTCAGGCTGGATCCAATCCATGTGAATCCAGTGGCGACTGTGTCTGGGAATCCTGCTGAGCTGTGCATAATTATCAGGGGGTGGGCTTCAGCTAGCAGCCCCACGCTTATTGCTAAATAGCACGTTAGCTGTTGGACTACAGCATGAAAGAAGTAGTACCTGCTAGAGCACATCTCAATGGGCATCTGCACTAGTGTGCGCACTCAAGAACTGGGGAGAAAAGGAAAATGAGGAATAAAAAGTTGCTCGAAAATATATTTCGTTTAAATACAAATGTGTAATATAAATCTGTCTTCACTGGATGGAGAATATAACTGCACTCTGGCGAGTGTCATCACCTTCTCGGCGTGTTCCTGGGTCTTGTGCAGGGCTCGGAGCTAGCCGGGTGGGCCATGGGACGCTACACTTATGAGTGGATCGACCTGAACAGCAACTTCGCTGACCTGAACAACATCATGTGGGACGCCCAAGAGATGGAGCAGGACAAATCCAAAATCAGCAACCACTACATCCCCCTCCCTGAGTACTATACTTCTGAAGAGGCTATGGTAAGTAAAAATGCCATGTCAGCTCTCTTGGATTGCTCTCCTGCTGTTGCTTTGGGGGTGAGTCAGTGAAAATGGCATTTAAACCAGACCAGCCTATAACATTGTACGTATGATTAATGCAAAAAAGCACTTATGAGTGGCCCAAATAAGATATCCTGTCTAGTAAACTGTAGTCTGGTTCTCACATGCAATCCGATGCCAATGACAGTTTTGTAAGCTATGTAATCTTGAACTAATTTCTCCTTAAATGTCTTCAGTCCTTAAATGTCTTCAGTTTCTTAATGATACCACTCAGTCCGGTCAAAGTACAGCAACATTGTGGTTAGTGATTAAACAGCTTAACTTCTAAAGAAAGAGTTACAGTTTTAGATTGCTGTGTAACACACTGTTCTTTAACTGTGATCAAAGTAATTACCCTGCATTGCTTCAGTATTCAACTGTGTAAGAATAAAATAGAAAATGCTATGTACGCCACCCTGTATAAATTAATCTGATGTGCAGGCAGCAAATTAATATAAAAGCACTTTGTTAAAGCTGTTTTAAATGTTAACTTTTAAAATTGTTTTTGGAACTTAGGATGGGCTTATACTGTGAGCCGGAAGACTTATTTTGACATTATTGATGAAGGGATTGTGCATCTTTAGAGAGACAGGAAAAAACAGCACACTCTGTCTCCAATAGCCCTCTAAAGAATGTCTGTGCTTCCCTTTCTCAGCCGTTCTGACATGTGGCCCTTATTTACTTGGTGGAATCACTGTAACAGCATTATGGAAATGGCTGAAGCTGTGGTATTTTACCCAAACCAGAAGAAAAATGTGAAAAGCCGTCTAGAAAAATAAATAGGTTGGAAGACCTATCTCTGAGAAACGTTACAGTAACTAAAGGTTTCATAAAGAAGTGGTGGATCCTCCACTACAGTCTGTCCTTTTTATTGTTTTAACTTCAAGTTTTGGTCACAGGTCTCATCGGATAACATCAGTCTTTAATTTAGAGAGCCGAGAAAAGGTCACTTTCTTGCAAAAGATTTGTTGTCATTGTAAAAAAAAAAAAAAAATCCCTGCTGTATAATGTCATTTTGATTTGTGATAGAACTTCTTGTCCTCATTGTTCCCAAATAGGGGATAGGAAATAAATACAGGGCTGACAAGACAGCAGATGGGTTTATTATTCCAGTCTGTATTCCATTGCCTAAAGATACACTTGTCTGCAAGGGAAAAGTACAGAGAGAGAGCAATCAATGTGGATACACAGATGTTTGCGTACATTATAGGGGGAGTGGGTGGGAAACTAGACTATGCTGGACTAATTCGCTCACCAGAGGTTGATTAGAGTAGACCCTAAGGTAGTAGCCAAGCTAGCTAGTGCTATCCATCTGCAGCCATTGATAGAGCTAACACTGTTAGCATGCAGCCCATGTTGTCTAATATCCTTGTATTAGATGCACAGGGACGTACACCATTGGTATCTGTCTTCTTGTATGAATCTGGGCAAAAATGCAAATTTCCCAGAAGGTCCTCTGGTTGTGGGCTTTGGGAAGACACCTCCAACTCTGATTAACTCAAACCTGATCAAACCTGAATGTCTGTATTGCAGTATCAAAATCAGCTATTATGTCTTCTACAGAATCATCAGAGTCAGAGTAATCTGAGTCACTGATAATGACCTTTGATTCAGAATGAAATATTTAAAATGTATTTATTTAACAAAACAACTGTAGACTAAAATGAATTGGTCTAATATCTTTGGGGGATGTTGTTATGTGGTACTTATGTGTCACTTGAAATGTCAGTAAAATTTATGACTCTAAAATATTCTCTTAAAAATTGGTTAATAATTTTTTGATAATTCCTTCTTTTTTTGTGTAAGGTCGCTCCAGAGACCCGTGCTGTCATCAACTGGATGCAGGACATCCCGTTTGTGCTGAGCGCTAACCTACACGGGGGGGAGCTGGTGGTCACCTACCCCTTCGACTGCACCCGAGACTGGGCCCCGCGGGAGCACACCCCGACCCCGGACGACAGCTTCTTCCGCTGGCTGGCCGCCGTCTACGCCAGCACCAACCAGGTCATGGCTAACCCCGACCGCCGCATCTGTCACTACGAGGACTTTCAGCGGCACAACAACATCATCAACGGCGGCGATTGGCACACGGTCCCAGGCAGTGCGTAACATAAACCCTGCTGGGTTGCGATACGCTCCCTTCACATTTTCACGAACAGTGATCGCAGAAGTTGAGCTCTGAGGTGGTGAATTTTACCTGTATTTGTTCTACAGGCATGAATGACTTCAGCTACCTTCACACCAACTGCTTCGAAGTGACGGTGGAGCTCTCCTGTGACAAGTTCCCCCATGCCAGCGAGCTGCCAATCGAGTGGGAGAACAACAAGGAGTCTCTGTTGGTCTACATGGAGCAGGTGAGGGTCTCTGAACCTTTGCTGCTTCTCTGTCCATCTCATCTTGCCCATAAGCTGTGAAACTATTTTTATCAACTGAACTGCAAGCAGTTATTGTATTATTGTATTATTTTGGAGTAGATCAATGGTGGAATATTATGAATGATTACATTTGGTGGTGTTTGTGGTAAAAGTATGGCCAAAGAAACAGGGAAGCCTGAACTTAGCTCTGGTGTCCCTTCAGTATACTGGGAGCAGGTCATGGTCCCTCAGTAGTAAAGGCTGAAGTTTTAGTGGATATTTCCTATTGCTCTGCTCACCTCTGCCTACCACAGGTTCATCGTGGAATAAAGGGTGTGGTGAGAGACAAGGACACGAATGCCGGTATCGCCAACGCCATCATCAAAGTGGAGGACCTTGACCACCACATAAGAACAGGTTTGCCATCTAACCGCTATTCCTGAGCATTGGGACCTCAAACTATGCTCAGGCATGTGGATTTTCAAGAGCTGTTACAGTATCAGTGAAGGGTCTCATATCTCTCTGTACCTTTTCAGCCGATGACGGGGACTACTGGAGGCTGCTGAACCCGGGGGAATATAAAGTGACCGTGGTTGCCGAAGGCTACATCCCCTCTGTGCGCAGGTGCCACGTCGGGTCGGAGCCCCGCGCAACTATCTGCGACTTCTATCTCAGCAAGATGCTAAAGCAGAGGCTGCGCGAGATCCTGGCCAATGGCGGCAAGATCCCCAAGGACCTGCAGCTACGTCTCCGGGCCCTTCGGCTACGCAAGCTGCGCGCCACCACCAAAGCAATCAACCAGCGACGGGCCAGGCAGCGCAAAGCCAGAGCTCTCCGTAGGTCCTTCTGAAGGCCTGTCAAAGCCTTATCTGATGTACGCTAAACCGTCTCAGTGTCAGTGTCTCTGCATTCACTTCTGGTGTATGTAAGGTAACAGTGGGAGAAATACTAGTGCGCTTATATGAGGGTGCAAAGGGGTAGTCTGCATTCTGGTGCATACCACCGAGAGCCAATTTGTCTCATTCACTTTGATCACTTTGTCCTCAATATCTGCATTTCCTGTGTTTGATCTGTGGATGTGTTCATTTGCAAAAGTTATAGTCAGGTTTGATCACATGAAGTCGTTCTCAGAGTTATGGGGGGTGAGTACAGTCATTGGCTCTTCATTCATATGCAGAATATTTCAGAATATGTGAAATTTGACTATTGTTTATACAGAGCAAATTACATCTCTTAAAAGTTTATCCATACAGGAAGTGTACAGTTTTAACCAGTTGAACAGGTTTAAAGTTTTCATTTGAATGTGTTTGGCGTATTCAGCTGTAGATATTTAAATTAAAGGGGAATGGGGTGACTAAAAGGTTTATTAATGAATACATACCCTTTTGTGATTAATTTCAATATCAGTTAACATTAGTTTAATTTGAAAGCAAGGGCAGGTTCGTAAGTGCACAAGAGGGAAAACAATTAATTTCACACCAATATGTGTGTATAAAATTTTCTGCAAAACAGCTGTTACTCTCAAATACTGACTATAATTCGCTGTTTCACTTGGATAAACTGTTCCACTTGGGTAAACTATGGATGGAAGTGAAACCAGCAGACACAGGAGCTCTGGTACTGTTGCAGATTATAAAAAACCAGTACACCTTTAAGTAATGAAGCTAACTGGCGAATGTAGCAGTAGTTTATAACACATTATGAATTATAAAATGAGTTTGTCTACAGTTGTGAGGTAGAGGAACTGCTTTGCTCAAAAGGGCAGAAGTTATTACACAATTTACATCACCTAGGTATGTCATGCAGGTTACCTATTGTATGCAAGACCACAATTTTTTTAGGTGCACCTTATCTTAGAAACTGGGGAAAACAGGTAACTTGCACCAAAGCAAATACTGAAACATTAAATATTTCTTTATTTTCACATTTTCATGAGTGCCGTCCATGGAATATGATAGTTGCTCTTGAGATATGAGCTATGCCTACTTGTATGTGTGAGTACTGAACTCTTACAGTCTGGAACTGCTAAGATAACATGATAAATGCTCTTTTCTACAGGGTGAAAACTATACTTCAGAGTACAATTGTATGTGCTTATTCATGGTTCATTTTCCACAAGTGTTCAAAATCTATAAATAATGCTGGCATTCTGGGGTTCTTGCAAGTCAAGAGCATGTTTTACAAGAATTCCAATTAAAGCTTACTAAGAACAGTCTCCAATTTTTTTATTCCTGAGTTGTTCAAGTCAGCCTAATTTAAAATGAAAAACATTGATTAAATGATACCCATCTGCAACTTACTCATCAACACCTCACTGCCCCACCTCAAATTTAATTAAAACAAGAACTCCTTTATGGATGTGTGCTAGTTAAACCCCAGCCACAGTTCATGGGATGAATTAGCTATTTTAAACTTGCTGATTTAGATAGTAGGCTGTCTGAAGGACCCATTTTATCACACATTTACTGAGTTAGAATCCTTTGTTTTTGCAAGAGGGTAAGATTTGTAATGCCTATTATGCAAATAAGGGAAAGTGCAGGGGTTAAACCCCAGTCACAATTTCTAAGGGGAATGTATTTTCTGAAACTCATCTGATTTACACATTCTCCAGAAGCCATAACGCCCCACTTTTATTGAGTTTGAATCTGTTGCTTCGGCACTGGAGCAAACTTGGGCTCACAGATTATAGCTAAATAAGGCAATAACGAAATTGATTGAGATCAGCAAAAGTGCTGAAATGTATTCATTTATGCTTAAAAATATGTACAATGACCAAATAATGTTATAATTGCAGTATTATATGGGTGCAGATGACTTTTTTTTGTTACAAACTGCCAAATTACTGGAAACAAACCATAAATGTGAACTTTTATTATGAAATCTCCCGATCTGATAGTCACCGGAAGCCGTAGTGGCTGCTGGCCTGGTGGCGGCGCTAGCATCATACCAATGTGCATCATAGATCATGACTCACTGAACTGTATTGATCATACAGAAGTTCACACTTCTGCTTATTATAGTCAGAGATACTCTTTGGTAGTTGCATGTTTTCTTTGGCAATAGCCACGTCTACAATTTATACATTTTCTTTTGGCATTTAGCGTGTATAAAAAATAAAATATAGTAAATGTATTATAACTGGTGTTGATAACGGTCTCATAAAGATAACGTCTCTGCCATTTTTTTTCGAAATCTCAGGTAAGGTCGCCTGTATCTATCTATCGTTAGCTAGCCGGAGTTCAGCCGACGTACAGTAGCAATGTATAGCTAATGTTTCGCTAGTTTGCATCTGTTGACTTTGTAGCGTTAAAACTGTACAGTATATTAAATATAGTTTACTAGGCTATAGCACGGTAGCTGGCGAATGTTTACTAACTGTGTTGCTGACCGATGACTGTGCATTGTAACGTCATCACGAGGAGTATATTAACGCACTTAACAAGTGTCTTAATTTTGTTTCTTTAGCTACGGTGCAGAAATGTTGTCGTTGTCTAATAAAATCATATTTGCATCGTCCGATATCAGGGTTCTGATAGTTTCCCTCCTTACACGCAAGAACGAACATTAGGAGTGACTTTCATTGTCAAAGGAGCGCTGAACCCTGTCCTGCGGAGAATTTGAGGTGGAGTAATAAGAGCACTACAGGTATTGCTTATATAAACAAACAGCCTGATAATACCTAGGTTCAGCTTGTCCCAATGCTTTCAGAATTCTACTTCAGATAAATATTTGCTTCAGATGGCAATTGTACGTTCTTACTTTGCTATGACTTTGAAAAATAAATGTAACCAAAGCTGGGTGCATCCACGTCTCAAGCTCAGTAATCGTTCTCAGTATGAGTCTTTCATTGCAGCCCAGGAAACACTTTCCATCCCAGTTGCATGTACTTGCTGGAGCTACTTTATACGGAAGCGCATTGCATTCACAAAAGAAAAAAATAGACACTTTATATCGTTATTATGAGTTACTATCTCGTAATTACAAAAAAGATCTCATAATTACGAGATAGTAACTCATGATTACGAGATGAGGTGTCTAATTTTTGTGAATGCAATGCGCTTTCGTAGCTTTACATCCTTGATCTTCAACTCTAAGACTGCCTCAAGGTAAATCTATTGTGTACTATAAGCTTGAGGCAGTCATGTGACATGTGACCATATGACTTTGTTCTGCGGAGTCACCATCTGAGGGCAGCTTGGTTTAGGACAGCTGGTTTCTAGCAGCTGGCAGGTTCCATTTTCACAGACGAAGGCACAAATGGACAGGCAGTCACCTGATAACACAACCCCATTGCAAATATTATATAAACACATCATCTCACAGTAACAGCCTTTGATTTAGTGTCAGGCATTGCTTTGAAACAGTGTGATGTCACTCACTTGGCGTGCGTGTTCAAGTTTATTTCAGTTAAAAGTACATTTAACAATGCCTCAACACAATATACAAACCAAAGGGTAAAACATAAGAATAAAAGAGGCAGACAAAAAAGAGTTAAGAACATGCTATGAGAAGGTATCAAATAGACATGTTAACAAGGAAGGAATAAAGCAGTAAATGAGCATTAGCACCGTTAGCTTGGGTATTACTTCAATGTCACTCACTTGGCATAGATGTTAACGATTAAAGGTCATGCTCTGTGAAAGAAGCATGGCTTTGATCTAAAGTATGTAGTAACACAAAGTGCACCCTGAATTGTATTTTAGTGTATGGCCAAGCGTTAGCAAGATGCACCTTCAGATGAATTTTGCAGCAAAATGCTTGTAATGTTCAACTAATCTGGTGTCCGTTAGCCATTCACATTCTGGGCTCTTTATTCTGTATGGCGCATTGCCTTGCCAGCTGTAGCACTGGCACAATCCAAACAACTGAATTTGTTCATTAATAGTCTACTGACAACAGGCTAATAAACCTGTTCAGTTTATTTATCTGGGATCTTGTAAGTTATCAATGAAAGTAAGCAAAATTGATTTCTAGAACTGCCACGTTTGGTGTCGTGTGATGTCATAGTGCGTTTCGAAAGCTTGACTTGGAAAATTCAGTATTTTTTAGGACTCTATATCATGGCTCCGATCGTATATTTAAAAAATTATTTCTAATCTAATTATTCAAGCTCCTATAGGGGACTGCCATCACTGTAAATCTTCACTGATAACCTGGGGGGAAGCTCCCTGCGAGCTAGCCAATCACCACAAGCCCAGGAGTAAACAGTGCTCAAGTGCCAGTTGCCCTACCTTTGCCCAGTCCACAAACTTTCCTTTTTTTCCCCACCCACCTTCTCCTGTGTTCTCCTGGATCTCCCTGCTCCTGTCCTATGTTTGTTCCATCCCTCTGTTGGGTATAAGTTGAGTAATGTACTTCTGTATGGTGTGATGCGATCGAGATCTAATTTATCGCTGTAAAACTCATACAGTACAGTTACAATTTTACCAGATATGAACAAAAGTGTTCTTACAACAAACTTGTGTACTGCACCTTTAAGCTGTGTTTGCTCAAGGGTAGTTTCAGTTGAATTTAGTAGCAATGCAAAACTGGGCATTTTTGCTTTTTAAAGAAGCGTGACATATGAATGCCTGTGCACTGTGGAGGTCCTCTCTAATTCAGACACTCTTCAGCTCCTGTCCTTCCATTTACCATTCCCATTTGCCTGTTCACTTGACTGTATTCCACTTCCCCCTTCGGTCTATTTCTGAAGACACCATTCCTTTCATTTCCTTTTTTTTTTTTTCTTTAAATGAACATACATGCTTATGAGGATCTGACCTTCTTTTAATATTGAGTAAACAGATGATGTTGAGGTTACTTCGGATCAATGTTCTCTAGAGCCCGCAACAGCATTAGTGGAAACTACAGTGCAGTACTGACTGTTGTTAGTCCTTGTTACGACCCCGGCTCAGAGGGAAGCAACATAAAGGGACACAGACAACCAGGGTTAGATGTAAACAAAAGGTTGAATTTATTAAGAGTAAAACAAAGAAAAAAAGGGGAAAATGTGGCAGATGAGGGAGACACTGCTCCTGCAGTGTCTGCTGGCTGAGAGAGAGAGGGGGCCAGTGAGAGGTGGAGGAGGGGCTTTTAAGCACTCGATGCCTCCCCACAGGTGCCTCTCAATTAGCAGATTTAAACACAGTCTAGTTGTATGTCCAGGACATAGGCCTAACAGTCACAATCAGCTGTCATCATGCCACACCTTGGTTCTCACTGGAGGTTCTTTGCATATGAGTTTTGCTCCATGTATGAATCATGACTGACAGAAGTGGCATGGCACAGTTTACTGTTGCCATGGGGACAGATCTACAGGTTACGCGCTGGTCACTGATGAGTGTTGAAGCTCAGCCAGTATGCCAGCATATCTTCATCTTCAGATCAGTAGCGGTGGCCTCGCACCGAAGAGCCGGCGTCGGTGCAGACTTGTCAGCCGCTCTCGTCTCGTTTGTGTTGAAGGAGCCAGCGGGCGTCGCCGTCGCCATGGCCGGCTTTCGAATCCGGAGGTACCGGGACGAGGACGATGAGGCGGTGAAGGAGATCTTCACCATGGGCATGATCGAGCACGTGCCCGCCTGCTTCGTGCACCTGCTCAAGCAGCCCCTGGTCCAGATGGCGCTCATGTGCACCTTCTGCGCCCTGCTGACCAGCTCCAAGTCCCTCCTCCTGCCCGTGCTGACCGTCACGCTGATGCTGGCGGGGCTCCGGCAGATGGCCAGCTACATGTTCCGCAGCTACATCGAGGCCTGCCTAAAGGAGGACCTGGCCTGCATACGGGAGACCTACATGGGGAAGGGGGACTCCTGCTTCTGGGTGGCGGAGAGCGAGGGCCAGGTGTTGGCCACTGTGGCCTGCCAGCCCTCCCCGACTCAGCCCGAGTGCCTGGAGCTCAAGCGCATGTCCGTCCGGAGGACCCACCGGGGCTTGGGCATGGGCAAGGCCCTCTGCCAGGCGTTGGCGGATCACACGCGGGAGAGGGGCTACCTGGCAGTTGTCCTGGGTACCTCTATAATTCAGACGGACGCTCAGAAACTGTACGAGCACTTGGGCTACACCAAGATACGGGAGTTCACCTACCCGTCCCTAATGGCCAAGCTCAGTAACTTCAGTATCATTGAGTACAGATTAGAGTTGCAGGAGAGGAAAATTGAATGAAAGGAATCTGGTAGAGCAGAAAATGGTGTGAATGGCTTCTGATTAACCACAACTACCAATGTCTTATTTGGAAAGGGTGATCTCATTCTTTTGACAAGTGTGATGCCGGTCATTAATGGCAGGGACAAATTGTATCTGATCAGTTTGGCAAAAAAAAAAAAAAAAAAAAAACGTAAGGTGATAGCTCTCTCCTGGGATAAATAGCTACGAAATTACTGGATATTAATTTTAACCATTTCTGAGTAAAATATTTTAATTGAATTGAATACATTTAGGATTTTAAGAGGTTTTGTGTATTAGCTTTGGAAATTACAGAGCAATTAAGTGATTACTTTTAGTGAAAATTAATTATTGGAGATATATAATATCACTTTCCAACATGCAACACAATCCAGAAAGAGATTAACGGAAAACTTAATGGAATGGCATTTGGAGTGCATACTCATGTCACCATTAAAAGCCTTAGCAGCCTTAGAACCTAGCACTGTATACTCTTCCTGGGCCTTCCAAAGGCACAGTGAAGACTTTTTGACCCGCATCAGTAGGTACCTTCTTCAATTCAGTTCGATTTTATTTGTATAGCACTTTTTTACAGAGAAATGCCACAAAGACACTTTACAGAGTAGTAAGGCAAGAGACAGACCACTGCAAACGAGGGATCACAAGATCTCTGCAAATTCAGTGGCCTAGATGAGAACGTCAAGCACTGTCAGGCATGCTAAGCATTTCCAGGAATGTCAGTTTGAGTTTTGACTCCCGGGCAAGCTGGAGTCAGTAAAAAATCTGTTGCTTGTGTAAAACCTGTTGCGTTCTATTTCCGGTACTGATGTCATTGGTACATATTGACCCCTTATCGGAAACAATGCTAAGTATGCGTAACTGTACCAGTAACTTGTACGTTCGCATGCACAAAACAATGTAACGAATATTAAATCATGGGACAGCGTTTGTGGAATTTGGTCCGCCGGAGAAGCGGATTGGTCACGGCTGCGCCGGCTGGTGGACAGAGCACACGTACCTGGGTTGCGTTAGCTAATCAGCCCAGGTGCTTAAAGGTGTGCTGCTCTCCACAGTTCGGGGCCGAGACTGGGAGCTCACACAGAGAGCGCGTTTATGATTTTAGTTTCGTTTAATTTTGGAGTGTGGTTCAAGCAAAAAGGAAAGACCAAATAAGTAATCCTCAGCTGGGATGCTGGAGGAGCTGGACCTCAGCTGGGCCAGCTACGGGCGGCACACGGGAAAGTGGTCGCACCGTTTTACTTTCTTTTGTCTTTGTTATTTTAGCTTGTTGTTTTAGTTTATTGTTTTCACCCGGAACCCGTGAGGGGGACGTATAAAGAGGGTCGTTTATTTGGTTTCGGGTTTGTGTGGGTGCACTCTCTCTCTCTCTCTCCATGCAGCAATCAACGGTGTTCCCCGGCTCTGCCTCATCTCCCTCCCAGGGGTGTCACGCTGGCATGTGACATTTCGGTGCCGAAACCCGGGAGGGAGCGGTCTCGGCGTATGCCGAATTAGCCGTTAGCTGAATTCTCTGGTTGGAGGTGTGTGGCATTCAGTCCGCCGGGGAGGCGGATTGGTCGTTTTATCCAATAAGGGTTCGACCAGAAGCGGAAGGCAACAGGTTTTGCACGTGCAACAGATTTTGTACTGACACAGGCACCTATGTTAGAGCTGATCAAGGAACATTTTTCCCAAGGTCCATATCACAACGTCACTCAATTGTCAAAACTAACACAATATCATTGTAGGCCTACTTTTAAAATGAGCCTACGCTCATCACATTGAGAGTTGGACACTGTAAAAGGAAATGGTTATGAATTATTTTTGTTGGCAATTTCAAATGCACTTAACCGTATAAATGTTTAACATTTTGTTAATGTTTACTGAATAAATGTTTAGTCACGCCTGGACATAGTTAGAAATGTTCTTGATGGTAGAGTGATTTGCTTTTCATTAATCACTAACTGCGACAGGCTCGAGGGCATTTGTTGCGTAAGAACTGAGGCGATTTAACCTGTTAATTATCAAGCCCGGGTAAAAAGGTTACCAACATTCCAAACACAGGGTTCCCACTCGTCCTGGAAAACCTTGAAAACCTGAAAATTTATCGACTAGTTTTCCAGTCATGGAAAACACCTGGAAAATGAGAAAATTTACAAAATGTCCTGGAAATATTTGTGAGGTCCTGGAAAATTGTAGACTATGCTATATGTCAAGCTGTTAAACAGTATATTTAGAGCTGAGATTGCATATTTTCCTGTATTTTTTTATTTCCTGTATCTAATTTTTATTAGCTGCTGAGATTACACGGCAGCACAAAGTTTTGAATGGTTATGGTACTTGCACATTGCCCCCCCCCCCCCCCCCCCCCCCCCCCCCCCCCCTCCCATTCCACCACCGGCTTTGGGCTACCATTGTCCATGATTTATGTCTGTAAGTCTAAGTCATGGAAATTGCCCTTGAAAAGTCCTGGAAAATGATTTCCTAAAATGAGTGGGAACCCTGCAAACGCATTAATAGTGTGATGCACTGTAATATCAGATGCCGACCTAAACCTGGTCAGAAATCTACTCATTTAACCAAGTTTCATCATCCGTTGTCAGCTTAGAAACCTCTGAATGTGACTGATCTGTGCATTAGATTGAGGATAAGATTTGGTATGAGTCCATTTTATATGAAACGTGAAGGTTTTTGAAATATTCACTGTAAGATAACTGGCACTTGGACAGGACCTGAGGTCATTATAGGCAGGATGTTGGGCAGCCTGCATAATTTCTTCCACTTAATCTGAGCTCTGACCATGGAGATACTCTCCTTTCAAAGACAAATGCTCTTTAATATATCTCTTAGCAGTAGAATCACATCTTATATGGATTGTCTAGTTTTGTATGTTCCTATCTATTGTATCTATGTACAATAAATTACGTTTTTCTCCTTTCACTTTCACTCTTTTTTTGGTGAGCATCAAAATGAGGAAGTGACACTGAGTATTTCCTGTGGATAATGCTTTCATGTTGTGCCTTTGTCCAGTAAGTATATACGAGGTTGTACTTAGTGTTCAGTAGCTTTCACTGTCTGGGTGTTCAAAGCCAGAAATCTAACTTCTCTCAAAGAGTCAGTTAATCAGATCATTTTAGCCATGTCTGATCAGTTAATCAAAATGTTTTGTCAGTATCCAATGTGTCTGTCAATGTAATGTAGAGTTACATATTACATTGCATATTATGATGCTCGGTCTTAATACTGTCTGTTATCGCTGTCCTTGAATGCACATGGGAACAAATGGGACCACGTTGAACTTTAACATTATGCAGTAAAACGAAGTCATTACGAGAGCCTTCTGTGTGGAGTTTCATGGATGTAGTGGTGCACTCTTTGTGTGTATTAATGGTTAATACAGCAGGAGGAGTTAAGTCTCAAGTGGTCATCAGCATATTTAAAACTTATGAATGTTGCAAATTACAATATTGTGAGCCAGAAGACAATGAGGAACTTGAGTAATTTGGTCCAGTTTCTCAGACTAGCCCTCTCCCCCTTGGTACATTTAGCTATCAACAGCCATACCATATGAGCAACGAGTGACCATGACACAGGGGACAGCTTCTCTTTGTCATTCTTCCATTTGTCTCTCTGACTTTTTTTGCCCAATGCCGTCCCTTTATTTGTCAACCAGGATGAATGGCTCCTCCTTCTGTATCGATGAATATACTTCATACATACCAGTGGCATTCATGTGTTTGAAATAATTTGCTGTGATGCATATTTGATGGCTTGAACATATAACTTGAATTGTTACTGATTGCAGTCATACATGTGTACATTGATTAATTAATGATTAATGTCTTTTCCATGGTTTTCCCCTTGTAAATCCCAAATAAAGCTTTGAGAAACCGTTTATGTATCGTGTCTTTATCTTTCTATTTGGAGGAAATCTGGTATTGTCTCATCTGTCGCTCAGATGGTCAAGGGGCATTTCCATTGTCAATTTGGATGATGTCATTCAGCATATTTTGCATTTACAGGGTTCCCACTCGTCCTGGAAAACCTGGAAATGTATCAACTAGTTGTCCAGTCATGGAAAAACACTGGGAAAATTATGGTTCCATAATTTGAGTTCATCTGGCCAAAGCTTAACAACATCATGGTGTTTAATTGCAGATACAGAGATCCCTGCAGGGAATTGTCTATGAGAGTAACTGTTACACCACCAGAGACCAGGGCCCTGTGTCACAAAGCAAGATTACTGAGTTAGCTGGATAACTCTGCTGAGTAAATCCTGGAACCCTCCAAAATCTGGAACATGGACTGAAGTAAAAAGAGCCGTCTCCGGTTTTACTCCAGAGACGGCTATCCAGCCAACTCAGTAATCCTGCTTTGTGAAACGCGCCCCTGCTTCAATTTAGTACTGTTGACACAGCAGTAGTGATGTTCCCATAAATCATCATGCCTAGCTCCTATAGGTGAAAAATGATACACACTTATAGTAATAAATAATAATGTAATTGTTTTATTAAGCATATGTTGATCCAAAGAAAAAGAAACAAATCTGACTGGAATTAAGAAATATAAATTTATTTGCATTTGTAATTACAATCCATATGATGGGTTTTGAGTATTTCTCCTTAGGAAGAAGTTACACCACACGGCTTCAGGCAACACTAATGGCATAGGTTGTTTATGTACAAAATAGGGAACAAAGAGATAGGCCCTCGCAGATAGAATGGACTTGCGTACCCAGTTAAGGCCCCAGAGGGTATTTAAACCAGGCTAGAAGACCAGTGCAGGGAGGGTTGCTGTACCGCGAACTTGTGTAGTGTTTCAGTGACCTTCCCGCTGGCCAGTGTGATAACAATAAACTTCTGCTTCCTTCAGTAAAGTGTTTGTTGTCTTGGTGAGTTCCTGCATCGTCCTGACTTTGACTCCACAGGAAGAACCTGGGTCCTAACACATACACAACTGTCATATTAATCTTATGTTTAATAAGGCTAATTAAAGTCTAGCAATAAATGTTTTTACCTCAATTCAAAATAGGCATTGCATTACATTATAAGGTCAGTTTGTATTCCTAGTATTCCTGAGAAAGGGAAGGGGAGTAGACTCAATGGAAGCTGAAGAGAGAACTGGAATGCTATTTAGAGGTCCTGAGTGGTAAACAGGTACATAAATGTCACATTATGTAATATATTATATAATCCTCTGTGTATTCATGTCACCTGATAGCCTTTGAGTGACCCGACACCCATTGGTTAATTTGTCACTGATTGCAGCAATAGTACTAGTGCCTCACTGGCTTTGAAAATGTTTCATAAGTAGGTATTTAAAGTTAGAGATACATAACATTCAACTGTTAAATATGATTCCCGTTGCATTTGCAACTAAACAGGTTACTTAAAATGATACAGTTGGCTTTAAAAAGGGTGTCAAGATTTTTCATGAAATACACAGAAATAACTGCAGATTGAAGTTCCGGTTTATGGTCTGATGTATGTCCGTAAGAGATTTTGCGCCCTCTGGTGTTAACGTAGCACCGAATTCAGAGTCTGCCGTACCCACTGAACTGTAGAACCCAAGGGAAAAGCATCACTGCAGGGCTCAGACGAACCTCTTAACTCGCCAGTCTTCCTGAACAAGCATCGGATTAGCTAGTTACAGCGAGTATGGATTTATATATCCACCAAAACACGACCTAACAACCCTACCCTTGCCCTGTCAATTCCTTGTTTTATCCAGCACGAATATATTTACGGTAACTTCATACTTAGCATTTGCCCCGGATTAATATGAGCATGCGTGTTTGGGGTCCTTGAATGAAAACTGGTAGCTGGCTGTCCATTGCTATAAACAAGAAGCGTTTAGAGAATTTTTGTAAAACTGATGTTATTATTTTAAAAATAAAATTTATCTCCTACTTCCATCAAGAGCGGGTAAGTTAATGTATTAAATTTCTCCAGAAAGCGGCAGGCGTATCTGGGAACACCACAGGAAGTTGTTGTAGTATTGATTTGGGGAAACTGCGGGAGAGAATAAGTCCAGTTGAATCTTGTAATTACGTGAGTATTAATTCATTTTACAAAATAAATTATTGAGGTATAATATGAATGACAGCACCAGTATATGTAGTTAGCTATGCTAACTAAAGTATTCAGAAGAGACATTCGCTAAAAGACGAGTAACTCTGGCAAAGAAACGACTGGAAAGGGAGTTGCCGTTAGGAGGCCCTTGGTGATGGCCGAGATTGTGAATAACATGTTGGCATTGAAAATATGGAATGCTACGCTATCGAGAAACAAGACGTTGCATGTAATGTTGTTATTACTAGTCCATTCATTAGCTGTCTAACTAGCGTGCATACTGCCAAACATGAGCTAATTGGCTACCTAGCTAGGAAGAATATAGTTTCTTGTAGTGTTAGCTACATCGTGAATAGCGCTAAGTGTATTTGGCACCAAGAGATGTTAGAAACTGCACGGAAACTGACACTATTTTTGATAACCCTCGCATTCATTTATATGAATCAATCAAAGATTTAATATCTTTTGTAGCAGGCTGACGAATGAAGAAGTAGCTATCTAGCTGATGGCATAACGTTAGCTAATTTGTCATGTTGGCTAGCAAAGAAGATATTGCAGAGTGAAAGATATACAATAGTTTTGCTTTCTGGGTAAATTAATAATTTTTTCGCTGGCACAGGATTTAAATGGAGATGCCTCCTTTTTATTTGCAGTAATGCTGTGATATGATGGCTGGATAATTAGCGCTCATTTGCTTACTATCGATAGCAAGGTAAATGGAAGTTGTGTTGTTGGGTTGGGCTGGGCGAGTGTGCTTTAAATATTCATGTAGTAGCATCGAATGGTGTATGTAGCCGGGTTGGTTTGTGCAGTATGGAAAAAACGGAAATGATCCCATGCTGGCAAAAGGAAGTGTATTTCTTTCGAGCAAGCAAGACATCATAGTCTACGAGAAGTTGGAAAACCGTGCTGTTACTTTGCCAAGTTTGTAAACATGAAGCAAATATTGTAGCAGTGGATATGTGTGTTTCCTTTTGTGTGCTGAATTGCCTTGGAAATCGTGTGTGTGTTGTGTACGTTTTCATGCCTCGCGCTCGTTTCTCTTCCTGTGTTGTTTCTCTGGCATTGTACTGCTTACGACTTGTTGCTAAGGAAGCTGGAATCGAGATATTTGCTACAATGTTATTCATTACAAAATTGTACACTCATTAGATTGATCCGTCATACCACTAGGGGGCACTGTTCATCAAACTGCGAATCTATGGGCCTTAATGCCTAGAAATTGCTGGGCAGCATGCGCAGAACCCTAATCAGATGCTCGCTTTATCAAACTTGCATTGCTTTTGTGGTTCCGATAGGGTTTGCATATGCTATCAGCTGCTCGCTGCACTACATAACATTCTTTTAGCATGTGTTTCCAATTAATTCCCCACATATGCTTTTTGATTATCTCTCATTTCCAGGTTTTTTTTTATCTTGCTCTCTACACGTTAGTACTGGTGTAATGGAAATGCTGGTGTTACTGGCATTGCCAGGGCCACTGCATCCTGGAACTGTCTTGCGCATTCAGTGCTGCGTTGGAAGGTGTTCATTTTGCACATGATAAATAACTGCTGCAAATATTTTGCACTATGTCTTGGTGGTAAAATATGCCTACAGCAGCCTATATTACAGATGAAGATTTGGTTTGTGAAACCCTAAACCCTAAACATTAAATTGTTAATGTATTGTAAGCTAACTGATTTTCATATAATTTAGCTCAGTCTCTGTGGACTGTGTGGTGCTTATATTACATCCAGCTCTTATGTTGCATTTGTTTTGTTATCTTGATGTTGTAGCTTGTTTGTCATGCCTCCTAGTTTGACTAATGTTAACATTACCATCTGACCTAGGCTATACTTACTGTGTGAACTGGACTTACTATGTTCATGACTATGAATAACTGTGATATAATGAGTATTGTACCTTATCGGACCTGTGTTTTGTAGTTGTGCCAAGAACTACGGTATGCACATATTGTACGTCACTTTGGATAAAAGCGTCTGCCAAATAAATGTAATGTGATGTAATGTGTTGTTTAAAGGGTTTTCCTGTAGGGGGCAAAAGAGTTGCCTTTTAGCTGCAATGAATTATGAAAGTAGGGCTATAAAGGTTATGATAGTCACATATTTGCTTATTGGTTCCAAACTGTAAGTAACCCAGCCATGTAAACAAGTGGAGCTACTTTGTTCCGGTTTGGCACCAATGCATTGACATTTGATACTTCATTGGCTGTCTTCAACTGCTTTATTATCCAATCACTGGGATAGAGCAGGATGTAGCCTGCCAATAAGCACTGTTTATCACTCAAACTTTTATCTGAAAAAATGCTCTAGTGATGTCTTTTTGTGTTCCGCAAAGAATTGATTTTTTCTTTTTTTTTATGTCTACGTACAACCCAGCAGTCTCATGAATTGTTAACAGGGCTGTCCTACTTAGCGCTGTGTTTTATTCTTGATCTCAGGCTGAACAGATTAAAGGTCATGTAGACGGAGCTACTGCAGGTGGCGCTGTTTTGTGTAAAAACAGAGCACTTCCCATAGGCTGAACATGTTAACCTGTAAGGCGGGTGACGGAAGAGGGCCATTACGCCAAAGCGGGCCCCATGCCCTGCATGTGAGGATGCTGCGAGCGTAGCAGTGCTGTCGCAGTTTTGAGCGCATGGAGCCGCGCAGCAGGGCTCTCTAGCAAACCGCCGCATGGCTCGTTAGCAAACCGCCGCATGGCTCGTTAGCAAACCGCCGCATGGCTGTTTAGGAAACAGCTGCATGGCCGCCGGGTGCTTTCTTCAGTCTGAAGCAAAGTTCTGCGCTGTGCGTGTTATCTGCACCACTGGCCTCAGATGATCATTGCATGTTCTGTTGCATGGAAACATGCACGTTCTGCTGCATGGAAGCATGCAGGTTCTGCTGCATGGAAGCATGCAGGTTCTGTTGCATTGAAACATGCAGCTTGTGTTCCCTTCAGAAATAGGCATGCTACTGAAACCACTCTCCGTCTGGTTTTATGACAGAGGCAGCTGTCTGTATGTTAGCCTCGGCTCTCAGTTGCTCTGCGTGTGACGGAAGGACGCTAGTGTTAGCCTGCAGGGTAGTTCTTTCATTCAGCTGCGCAGTTTCATAGGCTGTGGGGAAACCGAGGCACTTCTTTGGCTGTGCTGCAGCTGACCCAGATCCTGCGCGCGTCGGCTCGTTGCTGATTTCACGCGGCGGGACCAGTCAGCGGCGCGGCGGGAGCCGGAACTCCGGTGAAAGTCAGGCGGTGACGCAGGATGGAATGAGATGAGACGGAGTTTTGAGTGCCTGTCTTTGCTCTTTGAAAGTAAAAGGACCAGCCAGCGCTGCATTCATAAATCAAGTCTCAGTGGAGTTACTGACCCCCCCCCCCCCCTCCCCCCCCCAGTGAAGCTCTCATGCCTCGGCATGCAGTCGTGTGTACGTGCGGATCGCTCAGACGGAGTAACACACTGACCTTGCTTCCCTCCGGAGGCGATCGTTTTCCCAGTTGTGTTGTCATGACAACACCGCCCCTTGCCCTCCAGATACCCACCCCCCCCCTTCCAAAACATTGAAGGCTGCTGTTCCTGGAAGTTGCTTTGTCAGGTAAAAGGTCCCCTTGAGAGAGCGTTTCAGACGGATTGATCCAAGGATCCATTCCTGCTGTTCCCAGATCTCCACGTTTCTCTGAGCAGCCACAGCTCCCTCTGCACCCGGCTTCGTCAGAGCGTCTTTACCTGCCTCTCTCTCCCTCTCCCTCTCCCCCCCTCTCTCTCCCTCCCTCCCTCCCTCCCTCCCTCTCTCTCCCTCTCCCTGTCCCCCCCTCTCTGTCTCCCTTCCTCTCCCTCTCTCTCCCTCTCCCTCTCCCTCACTCTCTCTCCCTGCCCCCCCACCCGTCTCCCTTCCTCTCACTCTCCCCCCGTCTCCCTTCCTCTGTCTCCCTCTCTCTCTCTTTCTCTCTCATAATGCGTCAGCAGCCCGCTGATTCTGCTAGTGCTCGATGTCAGGCACAGTGACATCACCTCTCTTTCCCACGCACTCACCTGTGCTGCTGTGTGGTAGTTACTGCTCAGCCTCCCTGAAGCCAGTTTGGTACACCCCAAAACATTTCCCCACATCCCATATGGTACATTCCAGATATCATGCTCGATCGCCTCTCAATGACTTTTGATGCCCTTAAAATATCGTCGTCAGATACGTCAACTGAGCTTCCCTGTCTAAGCCAGGGACACTCTCTCACTCTCTCTCTGTCGCACTCTCTCACACTCTCTGTCTCTCTCTCTCTCCCCCCCTCTCTCTGTCTCTCACTTTCACGCACACACCACACACATAAAAAGCAGCAGACAAGGCAGTTATATTTAATATAAGTTTATAAAGAAAATGTAAAAGTATTTAAAAGTTTCAGGTGCTCCATTTGAATTAAGGTGTACCACACTCAGTTTGAATATTCTGCCTGACAGGATCAAATGCCAGTGTTCTGTTGGCTTTGACTTCTCTTTTAAAGGGTTCATTAATTTAAATTGGGGAAAAAATCCTTTTGAACAATATCATACAGCAGTATTGGTGGCTGTTTTTTGCTTTGAATTTGTTGCGTTCAGATTTCAACGAAATATGCAGAATCTCAGGTAACTGAGATGGAAAATGTAGGTAATGATAATAGACCTACAGTTTAACCTCACTCAACTTCTGAGCATTTCAACGAATACATCTGCTCGCTTCTTTATTAGGTGCACATAGGCTACATAGAGGCTCGCCTAATATTGATGATACATTTTCAAGGTCACTGAAGTGTTGTTTGCTTTGTGAAGATTTGGAGCTGCAGCCTCACAGTGACGGAACTAAAAATCCCCTGCTGTGGTCAGGTGGCTTTGTGCGCTAAGTGTTCGTTCGCCGAGAACAACGCAGTTGCAGTTATTCGAGCGGCCCACTTTTCCCTCTCTGTGGAAGCCAAGCTTTTGTTGCAGTTTGAATGGATTACTGAGTCATTGTGTGGGCTGGAGCTTTGTATCCCATCCAAAAACAACCTCGACCCTTTTTGAGTTTTCAGATGCGGTCGTTTAGCTGAGTCAGCGTGCAAAACACACGACTGGTACCCAGTGCTGCTTGGATGGAGCAGGTTGAACTTATCTGGGCAGAGTCGCCTCTTTGGTCCCAGGGGACGGCAGTTTGAGCAGAGTGTGGGGCGGTAATGAAATGCGGGTTTTCCCCGTGAGCGGGTCTGATGGCGGACGTTCTCCGATCTTCCATTTTGGCTTACCGCGCAGAACGCGTGGCCCTTTCAGAATTAGCTTCCCTTGCGAAACGGAGGCGGCTACGAAGCGACATGCGCTCTGCGCATAAAGGGCGCTAATCCTTTCTCTCTGTCCAGCCCTGCCAGCTGAGCCGGCAGACCGCACTGCTTACAGTGTGTACAGTATAGGGGAGGGGAGGGGGGGCTTTTTAAAGGGACCTCAGCCTGTTAACCCATTTCTGCAGCCCGAATCAAACTGATGCTTCGTACCTCCAGTCAGGTACAGTTTACCATGAAGGACAGGCAACATTAGGTCTGCTAATGAAGTAGGCCTACTGATTTAGCTCATGCATGAGAATGAAAGCGGTGTCGTTTGTAAATGCTGCAGGATGTGGAATTGCATGCGGGTGGAGAAGGGTCTATCTGCAGGTTGCAGACTCCCTAGAGAACTCACCCACCGGTACAAGACACGCCCACCATACGGACAAATCCATACATGACTTGTCCACTGGTGCTTTAGAAGTGTAGAGAGGCGCATTGATAGAATCCTCCCCGTTTACTTATGTGTCTGTATGGTGGGCGTGTCTTGTACAGATGTGTTTGTATGGTGGGCGTGTCTTGTACTGATGTGTTTGTATGGTGGGCGTGTTTCGTGCTGATGGACACATGTGGTAATTAGTCTGCAAGCTGCTGATAGACCTACTTGTGCAGGTGAGGCACGTCTGCTGACTCCAAGGCTGGCACGCAGCAAACGGCTGCAGGTTGCCACGCTTGCCTTCCGTAGCGGAGCAGAACTCCTCACTGCGCGATTGCCAGGTCTGCCAGTGCCGGATACGAGGAGGAGGCAGAGGAGGAACTGTAACAACGTAGTGCGGCAAATACTTCAAGCAGGTAGTACTACTGCTGCCTGAGTCCACAGCTGTGGTTACTGCCAGGTACGCCAAATCCACTTGTTGGTGCAGGAAGAAGCAGCTCATTCTGTCAGGAACTTCATTAGTCTTTTCAATAATTATGCCGCTGACATGTTTTAATCAGCTACCGATTTATCTGGCTAACTAGCTTTCCATGCTGATTCACTGCAGTAGCCGCCAAGATTAAGTGACAGCTAATAATGTCACTGGTGTTTTGAATGTAAGGTTACAAATATATTGTGTAAAATATTTCCACAAACTTCCAATAAAAATATTTTGACAAATATCTGAGTAGTTGGTTTTATAGTTTTAAGCCAGTTTGGCTGAACTGATGATCCCGCCTGTTACTTCCTCTGGCACAAACGTAGACGACGCAACAGCAGCGGAAGTAACAATCGGGACCTGAGATGGATCTGGCAGCAGCACCCCGAAGCTAAGGCAGTTCCGGATCTGAAGGTGTTGAAAGAGTCAGCACTTTTACACCACCTGTGGGAAACGGGGTTGCTGCAGTCAAAGCTGGCCCAATCAGTGAGCTCTCTAGGGAAGGGGTTTCTCTGCACAAAAGTTCATATTCTCTTCAGAAACTGCAGACGCACTGAGCAGGCAGGGAAATATGCCTGGAGTCTGCAGCTGAATTTTTGCTTTGAATGCGGAAGGTACGGACAAGAGCAGCACAGCTTTGGCCCTCGGATTCGCAGCACGTGGCTCAGTATAAGTTATGCCTGGGGTCGTTTTCTCTGTCCACTGAAGGCGGAGTGAAGTGTCATTGATTAACCGCCAGCCGCGGCGTCATCCGCGGTGCACCTGCTCCGGGAGGGCGTGGCCAACGGGACCTTTTGTTCTTTGGGTGGATATAATCGCCCAGCCTTCTTTTCACACAGTGCCTGAGGGGGGGGGAGGGGGAGGGGGGCGGGTCACCTCACAGTGTGGAAGCGGACGTGACAGACGCGATCCGTCTATCTCCTCGGACTTTGATTCCACCGGCGGACTCCGCCGTCACCAACCGTCTTTCTTGCTCAGAGAGACGGTGAAAAGCCACAGGATCACGGGCAATGACTGTTCATTCTCTTCATCTTCTTTCGCTGCGTGACATTACTTTATGTTGCCACAGGCACTTATCCACAGTAATAATGAAATGGATCATAAATGCATCCGTTTCAGTTATGTGAGCAACGGGTTTTTCAACAGGATTCACACAGTAAGCAATCTCAGGTCACATTGGCCTTCAGATCACCAAGTACATTTATTTGATTTGATATTTAGTTAATTGTTGAGCACGGAAGAGCTGGAATTCTGTGAGAGCGCTACAGGAAGTGAGATTGCTCTGGAAGTGAGCTCTGAAGAGCAGGAACTCTGTTAAAGCACTAAAGGAAGAGAGATGGCTCTGGGGGAGGCCTGTGAAGAGTTGGAATTCTGGGTTTATTAACTCTGGGGACCTGCATTTAATGCCAGATTCTGTTCCAGCTGACCCCCCCAATTAAGCCGAAAGGCTAATCTGCTAATTAATTAAAATGGCAATAACAAAAATGGAAGCTCCGTATAATCTTATTTGTGCATGTCCCTTGCAGTGTCACACTCCTTTTGTGACTTTCCGAATGTAACTGTGAAGAATCCTCACATCCAGGTCGTTCTTTTAAGAGCTCTTGGCAATATTTTAAATGAGGTGGCAGTGGAAGTAAGTAAAGTTCCGAATAAACACTTCTGGCTCTCCAGGATCACGGCCAGCTAAAACTGCCCAGAATTTCAATGCGCCTGACTTGGACACAAACGGAGTTCTAATGGAGCACCAATATAGTGTCATTTCCTCTGTCTAATGAATGCTTAACAAAATGAGCCGGGTCCTGAATAATTCATGGTAACATGTCTTATTCAATAGGCAGATGATACCACAATACCCCCATTTCCCTCACCTGAATACAGTGCTCATTAAATAATGAATAGCCCTCTTAATTCTCGTCAAGGCATGCTGTAAAATGCCTACGAGCAGCGCTTGCTCGCCATATAAGAGCGCTCGTGGTCATGAAAGGATAATCTGATGCCGCGGCTCTCGGAAACGCTTGCCTCGTTTGACGCGTGCGCCAGCGGGCGGGCATCAGGAATGTGTCGCGAGACGCTGACCCAGACAGCGCAGCGGCCGCCGATTGAATGGGAGAGCCTGGAGCCGGCGGGCACTAGGACCCAGCGGAAGCCCCTCGCCTGCCTGCCTACCCGCCCGCCTGCCAGCCAGCCAGCCAGCCTCCTGCAGCAGGCAGCGCCGGCTCTAGCGCAGTGAAGTCTCTCAGCTGATGCTCCCACATCAGCCTCTCCTTCTCTCCTCTCTTCCCGTCGCACTCTTCTTTTCCACGCCTGCCAGGCGAGGAGCCTGAAGCAGGGGGGGGGGGCGGAACCTGCCGGTAGCCTGGGAGACCCTCCGGAGCTTCTTCGGATCGGATTTCTAACGGGGACGGGGAAGTTGGAGAGCCTAGCCTGCTAGAGCCGGGGGGACCGTAGGAGCCATGGTGTGACCAGGGAACAGCGCAGGCAGCATCACTAACCTACCCCACTCCCGTCCCTTCCCCCCCTCCTTCCCCAAACCGCTTCTGTCACTCCCCATCCCCCCCCCACCCCACCTCGAGCTTTCAGCAGAGGAGATAAAAAGAGGCCGTCGTGGAGCGCGTCGGCTTCGTAGCGACGCGGGCCAGCATGGCTCAGACCAAGAGGCACGCGTACAGCCGGGTGAGTAGGCCGTGGCATTCGGTGAGCTAGCCGCTCGCTAGCCGCTCCTCAGCCCGTGTGGGCTCCCCTAGCCGCGACAGGGACAGCTGCCGGGAGGTCGGAGCGTGTTTCTGGGCAGGTGAAGCTGCACACCTGTCTGAACAGCGCAGGTTTTAGAATCTAGCCTGATTTTGTGTCGATCCAGGTGATAAGGACTGAGACGTGGAAGAATGGAGCATGGTACCTATTGTAACCTGCGAACGTGCTGCTTGAGGATAGACCACTGGTGTGAATTTGTGGAAGTGTGTGTGTGTGCGGGTGTTTGTGTGCATCTGCGTATTTGGTCTGGTGTATGAACCTCTGACGGCACCTTAAAGGTTTTCACTCTTGGGATTTTCTGGTTGTGGGTGAATTTTGGGGGCTGCAGAGGCCTGGAAGATCCCAGGTGAAGGTGCAAGGAAGAGACGAGTTTCATCATCCGCAGATGCTACTGAGTGTGACCTAACGATCCGGTTATGAACCCTGTACCCTGCAGCCAGCTTTCCCTAGAATACTTTGTGAATTCCCAGCCTGAGGTCAGATATGGAAGGAAATATTCAAGAGCACTGAAGAAACAACTCACTGGTATAGATATACAAACGCGTGTTCTCAGTACTGGAGACGGAAAGGGAGCCGGGTGTTCGTTGGCATCAGAACGTCCAGGTCTGCATCCTGTTTCCCTGCCGTTCTTTATCATGACTCGTCAGGACTCCTGCCACTGCAAACACTGTTCGGATAACACGGGCCTCCGAGCAGCTGCTCTCAAACTTTGGCTAATTGGCTCGGAAGCCGAACACTGGAGCCTTGTTGACTCGGGCGACGCTCGACGTGGGAGAAACGACCCGAGATCCGCAGTTCACATTCCACGTGTGATTAACTCCCGCCCTGGGGCTGTTTCAGAGCGCTATATGCTAAATTGACTGTTCATTCATTTGGTTAGCAGGCATGCTTACCCAGGGGGATGCTTGGAGCGTCATGCACTGGTTCTCATTCACAATACATAAGCGGAGAAATGGCTGTTTTTCACTTTCTGTGTACCGTGGTTCACGACCTGGAGACCAGTTAAGACCTCTGCGTGGCTTTGTTATCACGTGACTCTTAACTCATACTGCCTTTATTTTTAAAGACTGAAACGGTGACTTTGGGACCAAGGGTACGTCCTCTTTCCAGAACCTTCCGCCCCTCTGGTTGTCCAGAATAGTCTGCAGAGAGCGGGCCAGCTGTACTGGCTTGTAGAGCTAACTCCGCTATAATCACAGCCCTGATCTCTAATTGTGGCCTCAGGAGGAGTTTGTTTGTTCCGAAATGAAACGCGGCGTTCTGGAAAGATTTCATTGTCTCTTAAATGAGCCTCGAGCTGGGGGTCCCAAGTGCCCAGCCATTTTTAAAATAACGGGCGCTAGATTGAAGTGGAAGCATTGTGTTAGTAATAGTGTTTGGTAGTTTTTAAAAAATAATTTTTGTATTAGCTGTAATAACATTGTTGTTCTGTGGGCTATTGTTTATGGTCATGTTTTGCAGTAGGCCCTAATGAAATGGAGGAACCTAATTGAGTCTGGGAGTGGAGACCATTGTGTGTGCGTGTGCGTGTGTGTGTGTGTGTGTGTGCATAGTGGGTCTGAGAACAATGCCATCTGTGTTTGCTGCTGTAATATGGTATGATGTCAGAAGCTGGGTGTGCTACAGGACCCAGGATCGTAAAACAGGAAATTGGTGTGTCATCAGATCCAGTCATGTCTCCTGCAGATGAGAGCAGTCAGCAGTCTCCTGTGCGGCAGCACAGGCAGAACTTGGGCCTGGGGTTCAGAGCTATAGATGTGAGTTTTCATTCCCTGTCCTCAAGGACACCTGCCATTGAAGTTCTAGAAGAATGATAGGCTAGATCGTTCTCTTCTTGATCCCACAATTAACTGTCCTGAGCTATCTTAGATGTTGCTGATTTATCCTCATTGAAATCGCTGGGTGGGCCATCCAGTCACCCATGGTCCCAGGCCAAAGCAGATGGCACCCTTCCCTGCTCTGCACAAGTATTTGCGTAGAGTTCCCTGTTTTTGGTTAGCATTGTTCAGCACACGCAGCTTAGCGCCATTTCTCTATTCGGCTTCAGGACTGTAGAAGGCCTCCGTCAGCTGGAATGCGCGCTACACAAACGCCTTTGATGTGGGCGTCACTTTGTTAGTTTTCCCTCTGACACGATTCCTCCAATCCACGGTAAATAATTCAGGAACCGCTCTAGCTAACGTCCGTCCGCGAGCTGAAAAACTGGCTTCTGCATTTCACAAAACACAATGAATGTTTGAACGCTGTTTGTACGCTGAAGCTGCACTCCAGCCGTCTCGCACCGGGGATTTAGTGACATTTCGCTGCTTATGGTTTGTTGTTTCTACAGATGGGAAGGCTTTTCAGATCTCCAAATGCTCCAGTGCTGTACAAAGCATGGTGGGATTTTAAAAAATCCTTGAACTCAACCAATGCCCCATTTTCATTATGTTCTGATACATGTTTCAATAGTTTTACTTCAGATTTCCAGTGTTGACCGACTGCGATGAAGGATAGGCTGCAGTAAAGTTGTACCCGTACGGTACAGCCTCAGCCAAAGGGCACTGGAAGGGTCCCTATGGAAGGATTGGGTCCTCCTCCCATTTTCAGGCCATCTGCATCACTTCTGTCCCAGCTTGGGCTCTCAGTGGTGGTGGAGAAATTATTGTAATTCCTGTGCTTAACGTGGCTGCCATTACGGCACTGAAGACATTGAGACCCAAGGCAACCCCCCCCACCCCCCCCCCACACACACTCATTCTGCATTCCGCCACATCCTTTCCTCTCACAAAAGGACGAGTCCGCGGCTAATCGTGTGGGTTTTATGACTTCCCCTCGTTTGGCAGTAATGGCTTTGTAACGGCTCGGGAGCGCACGCTGTGCCGCTCGCACGCTGATGCGTTCATTTCCGCCGCCCGGTTGGTCCGCGCCAGCGACTCCGGCGCGTTAAGCGGGTTCATCGGGGCCGCCGAGGCGCCCCGGGGGTAGACGCCGAGCATCTGCGCCACGGCGTCTCTCGCGCCGAACGCCAGGGACGCTTTCCAGCCGCCATCCAGCCGCCACCGACGCCGCAGTACGGCACTTTAGCGGTTTCGTCTGGAACGCTGGCTTTCACAGCTTATTTAAAACACGGTCGGTCTGCACCAGGCTGAGAGCAGCAGAGGCTGGATCGCTGCAGACCCGCTCTGGGTGAGCTGGTGCCCGGCGTCTTGCCCACTTTGTACCCGTGCCTGGGTGAAGCGTGCAGAGCTACGTGAGCCCGCCGAGGTGAGGAGAGTTTAAAAGACGACGTGCTGTAAGGCATGTCCCGGCTCACTCCTGGGCTGTGAAAAAGAATCTAATCTCCAGAGTCCAGGTCACGTGCAGTGCACTCAGCTGACACTCATAAAAGAGTCATTGCTTGTTGTGAGACAGGTGTCGGTAAAACCACGCTCACCCAAAGCGCCGCTCTGGTAAGGATCGGCCAGTCACGAAATCCAAATCTGCAGTTAATAAACGAGGATCTTGTGAGGTGCGGGACACAGTCCTACCTGTGAGGTCATCGGCTGCACATTCACCCGCTTCCATGAGGGGTTTTTTTTTTTTGCTTAGTCATGCTCGGCTGGTTAGGTCACTTTCCCTTCAGATGGAGACCTGTCCGTCACAGGCTGTGAGGCGGAGACTTGTCCTCCCCAGGTTCATCTGAATCACAGTCAGCTCAGGGGCTTGGAGCATTGAGGCCTGTAGTACAGTCACAGGGGGAAGCCAAGTTCAATTGTTATCAAGGCTGCAGTTTTCATGAGTCATTTCACATTGGCCAGTGAATCTTGCAGCAAATTGCACAAAAAGACCTAGGTGTCATATTTTACCGACTGAAATGCATTAGGCCTAATGATTAGGCTATTTTCATCATTTTATCTTAACCTAGACATAGGATGTTGTTACGACCAGGACTGTGGACATATGGTTATTTTTAAGAGACTTTTGTCTGCAAATAGTCCTGTTGTTTCTTTGCTACCCTTCAACTTGCAGTAGTTAGGCTGTCCATTTGTTTGCTCTTAGTCATTTTTTAAATCTTATTTGTATTATAATATGTTGAACACCACAGCCGGTGATGTATTTGCATAGGTAAATTAAGATATCTGCACTCAAGAGCTTTTGTTGCTGGGGGAAACAAAGCTTTCTTTGCAGCACCTTGACAGATTGATTAGAACCTACGTGAGATTTATAATGGCTATGGTGGCTCTCAGTTACCAGATTGAAGGATAGAAGGTTCTATTGATTTCCTGCAATTCCTGCACTGTTTATTGTGTCAGCAGGGTGACAGATCTTTATTGCAGCCGTCTAAAGGTGGATGACATACATGATTCTTTGCACTTAGCTTATATGGAACCTTTCCCTGTTCTATTAGACTGAAAGGTTTCATGTGGATTATGTTGCACTAGATAGGCTATATGTCCAAATTTTCAATAAGATTGGCTTTGTGGTTTGATTCTTTGAGTGAGTGCCCTCAGTTGTAGCTTCCTCCTTAACACCACACCAGTTGTTTTGGTTGATCCCTAAGTAGGCCTATATTAGGCCTAACCCTGAAATTTGAAGGAGTACATCCACAGTTTTGCCAAATGCAGTCAGCCGGATATAGGAGTGCTTATTTACCCTTTGAAGAATAGGTTTTTTTGGAAAAGTCAGGGTCCTGGAACATTCCTTTGCTTCAGCATTAGAATGCTCAGTTAAGAATATTCTAATGACATAGCAGGGGCTAGCCTATGTCATTAGAATATTCTTACACCTTACACCTTAAAGGGTTAACGCAGGCTCGTTTGAGCTGGTGCAGAGGGGTAATAGTGTTTGTTCTAGAAACCAATGAGTATGAGAGCATGTGACTGTGGGGGAAGAGCTTTTTCACGGGCTTACCCTTTCAGCAGAACGCAGCTCGATGGTGCTAGCTGCAGTGGGCTATTGAGGGCAGATCAATCGTGGAGCGAGGCCATTTTTCAGCTGTCTTTACCCCCCTCGTTCTCTTTAAATGTGCAGCTTCTGGTTTTGTCAGCGGTTGTAATCAATTGGCATGGAGTGCCTTTTCATTACTCTGTCCTGTTGGTTGTGGGTGGGATTTGATTGTGGCCAGTTTAACCTCCAAGCTTATTCCTACTGAAAACCATTACTTTTTATGAGTAATGGCTTTCTAGTGCTTTTCTGCAGTGTTAAACAGTGGTCATCAAAGCTTGTTTTGTAGTCACCTGCATGCTACCACAGACTAATGTTTTTCTATGAGAGAGATCATTGAAGACAAGCTTATATTTAATAGGCTGCTGGAGCTTGTTTGCAGTAATATGATTGGTTCATTTGAGCTGATGCGGGAGGGGGTTATGGCTAGCTGAAGCGGAGCAGGCCCAGTGACTCAGTACTGCTCCTTTCACCTCCCCGACCGCGCCGCCTGCCAAGGTGAAGACGCTCGGGCGACGGCCAGACGCATCGATCTCCGTGGCGACAGACAGTCCCCGTCACATCACGGGCCTGCGTGCCCATATAAGGGTCCCCCTTTATCCTCCTGCGCTGTCTCTGGCTCCAGTTTGTACAATTTGGCGCCGCCCGTAAACTGCAGCTCCCGGGCTTCAAAAATGCTTTTCACCGAGCCCACGGAGAGTCAGAGAGTGACATCACAGTGGCTTGGTTCATATTTCTCTACAGTCTATGCTTCATGCTCATTATCACGTTATATAGGCTAGTTGTTTCTTTGCTGAAGCAGTTTGCGTTAAGTACCTTGCTTATGGGCACAGCCTGGGATTGGAACCTCTCTTTCAAGTTACACGCCCCGCCCCTTCACCCACAATGCCTCAGTGGTTTTCTGTTGTACAGGGGCTACCTGCTCTCATACCTGCCGCTCTTTGTACTTTTAGGCGGATTGAAATAATGATGTGTTTGGCTGCCTTATAAAACTCTGAAATGTAAAACCCTTGACCAGAAGCGAAGCAATGTAGGCCACGAACAGAGCCCTGCATTCACCGTGAACACTGGCAGTTGTGTTTGCTCAGATGTCGGTCCATTATCTGGATAGGCTGATAATGCACAATGGGGGCTAGATTGATTTATATACTGCAAGACAGCGCTGCTGAACTCCAGGTCCTGCAGGCCGCAGTGTCTGCAGGTATTTGCTCCAAATGTGCACTACACCACCTGATTCACTAATTATTTTACCTCTTTGGTTCAAAAAGTGAACTCATTTGTGAAATCAGGTGACGCAGTACATGGTTGGAGAATATACGCTACCTGCAGGCACTGGAACTGAGTAGCCACGGTGGAAGGATTAGCCTATGTTTAGTGATTCCTGGGAACAGATGAGGTAGAAACTAAATTTACTGATACTTGAGTTTACTGGACTGTTTAGGATTTTGGGGATATTTGTGTAATTTTCCCATTCATTGGGTGGTATGTCCAGTGTCAGAAGCAGCTTTAAATGACGAGTTGACTGTGTTTCTGGTGTGATTTGGACCTCTGAGCGGATATAGGCACCATTGCACAGATAACCGGATCGTTACTGAAGGTCCAGTGAATGGGGAAACGCCCCTGAAACATTGTCGTTGCCCAGCCCTGTTCCTGGAGATCTACCAGGTTTTCATTTCAACCCTGATTTGACACACCTGATTCTGCTAAATAGCGCCTCAATGCGACCTCCAGCTGTTGAATCAGGTGCCCTTTGTTACGGTTGGAGTGCAAACCTATGGAATGGTAGATCTCCGGAAACAGTGTCGGGCAGCCCTGCTGTAAGGTTTGGACAGGAAGTGACGTAATGCTAACCCCGCTCCTTTCTCTTCCCTCCCCCTGGCTTAGACCACCAGCAGCGGCAGCAGCAGGATGAGTTCGGACGGGGGCGGCAAGCCGGTCAAGGTGGGCTCCCTGGTGGAGGTGATCGGCAAGGGCCACCGCGGCACGGTGGCGTACATCGGCGCCACGCTCTTTGCCACGGGCAAGTGGGTGGGCGTGATCCTGGACGAGGCCAAGGGCAAGAACGACGGCACCGTGCAGAACAAGCGCTACTTCACCTGCGAGGAGAACCACGGAATCTTCGTGCGCCAGTCCCAGGTAACTGCGTTAACCGCCGCCGACGCCATGGCGATCGGGCCGGGCCTGGCGTGTCAGTCGGCCAGTCACGCGCTCCCGTCCTGCCCACGGCTTTGCTAGGCTCCTCCTTCTCCCGATAACATGGACGCCTCTGAAGCGTAGCGCTGGGTGTCACGGCCTGCTCGTTTTAACTGCTTTCAGTAGCTGCGTGCTCTGAATCTTAGTCTGCGTGATCTTCTTCCACCCCCCCCCCCCCATTAATTTATGAGTCTCTCCCTTTACAAAAAGTGACGCATATTTTCCTCAGCGATGAGGAGTCACTTTATTTGTCAGCTTGCTCTTTTGAACAAAAGTACCGTCATTTTCGACAATCAGAATACTGTGTGTGTGACTCAAGTTGAAGATTAGAGACAGAAAGGCTACGCTAATCAATGGGGCGATATATTTTGGCAAGTGCCATCGAAGGGTAGAGTAGAGCAGTTTAACAGAGCTTGTAACAGTGTCCTGCAACTGGCATCCCAAGACCCGTGTGACCCGTTGATTAATGACCGCCCAACCCCCCCCCACACCCGCCCCCCCACCCCTTCACCAACCCGCTTTAGGTTTGACGTGAATCGCAGTGCAAACTGCAGGGCGCCGCTTACGCCTGGGGTGACCTAACCTCTGCTTTTCGTACGAGGCGCGGGGAGATTTACGAGGTGTTCTGGGTCCAAACGAAACGCCTGGCAGGACGGAGCGGAGCGCGGCACGATGCATCAGGGCCGCGCGCCGCTCTCTCCCCGCGCCTCCTGGTGCCAGACGCAGTCCGTTCCCTCTCTTTATTCGCTCATATTTTCCGGCAGAAGTGGAGGCTGATGAGCCGAGCGAGCGGCGGCGGGTTAGCGCTGCCGCGATGATGATTGCCTCTTTTCGGGGCGATTTTCATTCGGGGCTGGGGTGTATATTTAGCCGCGATGGGCGGAGAGGACGGGCAGCGGCTCTGTTTGTCAGCGCGGGGGGGGGGGGGGGGGGGGGGGGGCGTGGCCTCCGTCCCCGCTGTGCGAGACGGCGATGAGTCATCGCGCGGGCGAGCGGCGGTTCTGAGTTCTGCGGGCTTGCGTCTGTGTGCGCGGCGTGTGTGCGTGGTTGTTTGTTTGTGAGTGTGTGTGTGTGCATGTGTGTCTGTGTGTGTGTCTGTTTGTCTGTGCATCTGTGCATGTATCTGTATGTGCGTGTGCATGTGTGTGTGGTGTGCTATGTGTGTACACTACATTTCCATATGTATGTGGACACCCCTTCTAATTAGTGGTTTAGGCAATTTCAGCCACACCCATTGCTAACAGGTGCATACTATCAAGCATACAGCCATGCAATCTCCTTACACAAACATTGGCAGTAGAATTGGTCTTACTGAAGAGCTCAGTGACTTCCAACGTGGCACTGTCATAGGATCCCAATTCCTTCCTTTCCAAAAAGTCAGTTTTCAGTCTTCTGCCCTGCTAGAGCTGCCCCAGTCAAGTGTTACCACTGTTATTGTGAAGTGAAAAACATCTAGGAAGAACAGCTGCTCAGATGTTGTAAGATCACCATGTGCAGTGCCAAGCGTTTAGACTCTGGAGCAGTGAAAATGCGTTCTGTATCACACTTTACTATCTGGCAGTGATTAATCGCACTTTACTGTCTGACGGATGAATCTGGGTTTGGTGAATGCCAGGAGAACTGACTGAATAGTTTGCCAGGAGAACTGGCAACTGAAAAGTTTGGTGGAGGAGGGATAATGGTCTGGGACTGGTTTTCATGGTTTTGGCTTGGCCCCTTTGTTCCAGTGAAGGTAAATCTTAATGCTACGGCATACAATGACGTTCTAGATAATTGTGCGCTTCCAACTTTGGATAACAGTTTGGGTAAGGCCCTTTCCAGTTTCTGCATGGCAATGGCCACATGCACAAAGAACGGCACATAAATAAATGGTTTTCTGACCTACACCCCATCAAACACCTTTGGGATTAATTGGAATGCTGACTGCGGCCTTATGCCCAAAATCAGTGCCCAGACTCATTCAGGTAGTGGTCACAGACTTCATTCCCCAGAATTCTCTATTCCAGGTGATTTTCTTTTGACTTCCCTTGGGACTCACAGGGATTTAGTTGACATTCCATAAGGCTTGCCTTAATGCTCAGAGGCAGTGGCAGGAATGCAGTCAACATTTGTCTTCAAACTTGACTATTAGGCTAATTAAAAGCAATATTCCCTGTGCAGTAAATAAAAGCAATAATAAAAGCTATAATTGCTAAACTGTGATTGAAAGTGAAAGTAAAAGACAAAAAATTATGGAATCCCAGCTATGATCTGTGAGGAATGTTTCCCTCCCTGAAGTTCAATGCAGATATATTACATTCATATTCCCTCTGAAACATGCAACATTAGCTTGAATTATGCTGGCCTACTCACACTGAGTTATGCAGATCTTATTATGCAGAGCACAACATGACATTAATAGGAATGATTTCATTAGGTTTTTGGAGTCTGAAATGGTGTGTTCCCTGTATCAGCAGGCACACTTTATCAGTGTTTGTATGTACTGCAACCAGTCTGCCCTGGTGAAGCACAGAGGCCCATTATGCAGAGCGCATGTCGCATATTTGGGAAGCTCTAGCTTAAATTTAATTTGAGTTTATCCAAGTGCACACGCGGTGTTCGTTGAGCCTTTGCAGATATTTCTGTATTTACTGTGTCCCCAGAAAAAAAGGAAGAAAAAGGTCCAGGATCAGCTAACTAGATACCAATCCTAATATCAACAGTTACGTGTCATAAATAAAAGAATTGGGTGTACCTGAAATTAGCCACTTTGCCTCTGCATATGTTACATAACAATGGTGTACTGCCCTGAATAAAGCAAAGCAGTGCTTTTCAACCTTGTGTTTTGCTTGTGTGTTCAGCATCGCAGATTATTTTTAGCCTTTGTGCTTCAGTCAGTCTAATGTAGGCTATTAGCAGTCCACATTGAATCCCAAAAACTAGCTGCCCTTTCAGGCATTCCCTGTTTGTTGAAACATGCATGAAATGACTTGAGGCTGCATCAGTTAGTGGAGGTGAAGCAGGCCGGTATGAATATTCACCCTGTGTTGCTGTGTGTATTCATCCACTGACCTTAAGGTACGACGACTCGGGGAACAAGTATTAATGGCTGTTTTGGAGAATAAAATTGCCAGTCCTGGACTGCTTTAATCTTGTTTGGATCATCAACCAATGCAGAAGTCACATTTGTTGTTCTTGCATGTCTCTTCCTAAGCTCATATTTTCAACTGTAGTATTAATGTAAAGAATGAATGCAGTGAAGTGGTTTCTGGTGTTTGCTAACTTTTAATGTGGATAGGTTTTATTGTAAGTGCGTGTATTGTATAGCCAACTCAGTGGAGTCTATGGTGGCATTTTAACTTTCAGTGGTCTTCATTATGATAAAATATGTGCTCTTATTGTTATTCTTTTTATATGGACATTTACTTGAATATATATACAGTATCGCATTTTGCTTCAAGGTGATCTCTTTTTAGTGTCTCTCACAAGACTCTCTAAAAAATGAGCTATTGCATTAAAAGTGTCACCTCTATTATGTGAAATGAAAATCTTTTTTTTTATCGTAAAATGTTCTTCTAGTGGACCATTTTCATAAAACTATTTTGCCACTGTAGCCAGAATATTGATCACCTCAGACATAATTCTGAAGAAAGCAGAGGTTTAAAATCATCCTTGATGTCCTTGCGTAGACGTTCTGCTGCATGCAGATGAGTTTGGGATACTGAGAGTCCTTCTCTCGCTCCGCTCATGTTTCCGGTTCCTTCTCTCCAGCTGCGAGCTATACACAGGCTGCTCACGCTACACATGGTCCATATGGTCATGTTTGCATTAATTATCTTAATGACATTGTCTGACAGTAAGATCCTGTAAGGAGTGTGAGTGGTTCCTCTGAGAAAAAGAAACCAGGTCATATAAAATATGCATATTGGTCTAAGTCAAAATGGCAATCAGTTTTAAAAGCACAGGATCCTGCAGTGCAGAAGAACAGCTTTTGAGGGTAAAGTTAGATTCTGCAGTATTCACTCTGAATGTTTTAGTACTCACCTCTCTCTCTCTCTTTCTTTTTTTCTCTATATATATATACTCTTCCCTCTCTCCATCCCTCTCTCTCCACTTCTCCATTTCACTCACTCCCCCACTTTCTCTCTCCCTCTCTCTCTGTCTGTCTCTCTATCCCTCTCTCTCTCTCTCCCTCTCTCAGATCCAGGTCATTGATGATGGAGCAGACACCACCTCTCCTGAGACTCCGGAGCTGGCTGGAGCCAAAATCCCCAAACGAGGTAAGGACACCTGCACCCCCATCACCCTGTCACCTCACACCGACTGGTGCTCACGCTTCCTGAGGCATTCAGGTTTGATACTCATACTTTAGACTGATTGGCAGTTAACCGTGCCATGTGACCATAATATGCTAGTTTATTGGCCACTGCCAGACACCTTCATCATGTGTCCAATGCTGCCTCCCACCTAAGGTCTTCTGAATCAAAAAGTGTGCAAAAATAAGATCTTATTGAAGTTTAGCATTGGCCATTAAAGATCAATTGTGCTCTCAGTTTCATTAAAGTCTGTAGGGACAAACCAGGGACAAACCAGAGTTAAAACTAATCTTCTGAACTCCTGTCTTGTAAACTTATTGGCTTGCCTAGTAATTTGAGGGCAAGGATTTATTTTTATTTTATTTTATTTTTTAAAGAAGTCAGTTGACCAGAATATGTTGCTTCAGATTTGGCAGTAATGTTTGACCGTCTGAACAACTTTTCAGCCGAGTGTGCGGGTGCTCCTAGCCCGGTCCAAACATCTCAAGTTGAGCTGGAAAGTGAGAACGTTCCAGGTATGAGGGTTACAGCAGGGCTATCTGGTAATCAACAGCAAATCCCGCCAATCAGAAGGGAGCATGACCGTGGTTGGTCAGTCGTGGGACCTACTCGCTATTGCATGCCAAAATTTTGGGAACTTGTGTACAGCAATAATTATGAAATAATTCCCAATCGTTTTACATTTATATTGCATAATTGTGATATTTCTTATCATCTTATCAAAAAAAATGTCTTTGCTTGAGAGCCCATCCGAGGCAGAGGTTCTTTCGCAGCGGGGACGGGAAGCGTTCATTCCCACAATCTTGCTCTATTATTCTGCCTATTTGTCACAGCTTTGGTTTCCATGGTGACCATCGCCACAGACGGAACAAAGTCCCTTTGGGATTCTGTGAGGCCCCTGCCGATGCTCTATCCGCACTCCCTCCTGTGACCTCTTTCCTGTGACATCATATCGAAAACCTCTGCAAAATGAGTTAGCATGTCCGTTGTAAAAAAGCATACACAGATTTGAACATATTTCTGTCTTGCCTGGCGTGTGCTACTGGCAACAGAATATACTTGACGTATAGCCCCCATTTACGTACAGGAATGCAAATTCCAATAAAGTTACTGGGGCGGGGTCGGGATCGGGTTCCCACCACTGGGAGGGCAGCGTCTGTGGAGCAGACAGTGCAGCCAGTGTGCCAAGGTGCCCGCGGTTGCCATGGTCACCCTCTGTACTGCAGTGAGGGGGGGGGTGTGGGATCTCTCTGCTGGCGCTATGGGGGTCGGGTTTCCAAATGTCACTTTCCTCTTATCAGGCAGGATGTGATGTCGTAGCGTGACTTCACCTTCAGTAATTTGTACACTCTTCCTGACCTACACATTTGTGCAGGCACCTAGTTACAATATAGAAATATTTTTTTTACGTGCAAGATTATAGCACTGACTTTTAGATATCATCTCATGCAGCTGTTAGCATGCATAGCAAAGATTCTGCTCACATTCGTTTACAGAAAAAGGTTTGTGATGTAGCACTGCACATAATGCTACCAGTATCTGTTTATCTGTTTTCACAATCAGTATCTCAAACTGCGTTTGCTGCTAAGCCTACGGATATTCTCTTTCCATGCACTGGCTTTTCTTCTAAGAACAGGCAAAATCAATTTTTTTTTCTAGTGTCTGTTCTTCTTTTAGCTAGTGTCTGTCCCAATCCAGCAATGAACACGAAGTGCTGTCTGTTAGCCTAAAAATAGATGAGAAGAAATCAAGAAAAGAGGCTTGAACTGTAACAGTGACAGCTCTCCCCCTGCAGGAGTAGACAGTGTACCCCAGGGAACGCTGCTGAACGGGCACGCTGTGGCACGCTGTTCGAGCGTCAAAAACCATTCCCAAGCATCTTCAGACATCAAATGTGATGTCTCTGAAAACGCTTTGGCCTGGCACTTTCATTTAAAATTCTGAGCGGCAGTCGCATAAATAAAATTGCTTCCAAGAAAAAAAGGAAAAAGATGATTGCGGTTCAGGCACGTTGCCAAGAAAGTAAATTCGCCGTCACAAAATATCAGACGATACTGTCAACCGTAGCAAGGCTGAAATGTGTGCGTAGTGGTCCATCAGCGGGCGATTGAAGCCAAGGCAGAATTGGGGTGGCGTACGCTCGTATGCTGCATGATCCCCACGTCAGGTGAACATGCTCAGATCAAAACTCTACTGGGCTGAAGAAAACTGGAAGTAGTTTTTTCAGAGCCACTAGGGAGTGTATTATCAGCGTTATTGAAAGCGCTCATTCTTGTCTTCTGTTCTTGCTTTTCAGAGCTTGTGGAGACGCCGAAATCGAGCAAACTGGTGAGTGGAATATGTGACACTTTTGACCCCCAGTTAAATTTTAATAGGAGACCCTGACTTGGGTAATATTTTGATTAGCTGTGTGTTAAATTATATCCACCCCAAAAGGTAAGTCACATGGTTTGAAGATCAGCTGTGGGGGGAGTCTCACAGTTTGACCTGCAGTTACTGAGGATCTGTGGAAGCACTGACATCATCAGTGTTGCGAGATGGCGCCATCATCTGGTGCATGTGTGCATGGCGACCGCCATCTTTAGATTGTACTTGTGAGAGAAGGGCTGAGGAATCACCACAGCTGCCTCTGCTCACGGAGGTCATGCAGTGTGACCACGCTGGCTGACCTCTGGACCCTGCCACTCCACACGCAGCAATAGCTACCCACCCCACCAAAACCCCCCCAGTGAACACCCTCCTCCCCTCCCCCGCCTGTCTCTGTCGTCCTCTCTCCCCCTCTTGCCCCGGTGTGGGAAACATCTTGTGCTGTGTGAAGGAGGGGTTGGACTTCCTCTTCTGTCCAGAAGAGGGAGCAGTTTACCCAGTAATCGGCTGTGTCTTTGTTTGTGTGTGCACGCGCCTGCTCTGTTTACTGCTTTGGCCCCTTATTTACATTTTCATATAATATTTCAGGTTTTCATGTGCTTTTTTTTACAATGTGTAAATGTTACTTCACTTACACAACAGAATAAAATTGGCTAGATCATTGCAGACATTGAGGAGAAAACCTTGTGAGTCACCAGCTGCAATATATAAGCCTTTGGCTGTACAGGCTTCATTTAGTTACATAAAGAGTGTTTGAGGGTATTGTGTTTCACATGGAGACAGAAATAGCATACGCTGTAGGCTACACACAGCATGCGCCCTGAATGCTAATAGGTGGATGTATCCAGGAAGAACAGTAGAGAATGTTTTTTTAAGTGTGATCTTTTCTACATTAGCATAACAAAGTACAGTTTTACCGAAGCAACATTGAAACACTTGCGTTTTAAGATTCTTCATTTCAGTTTGCTGTTGATATAGGAGAGTGGTAAGGTCGGTTCATTCTGTGTTCAGAATCTTACTTTACATACTTTGCACATGAGCAGGTTTGGGACATTGCGTGAGTGTACTCAGTAACGGAAGCACTAATACTGGTAAATACTGATGGGAGTGGTGCTTGCCAGGCAGTCAGTGCCTCTCAAACAGGGAGGGAGGTAGAGTGGGGTAGTTCAGCTTTCCGGAATGGAATCAGCCCACTCGTGTCTCTGGTAATCGGCCAAACATTGAGGCCAAACATTGACCCGCCCTTTTGCCCGGCCTCAGAGAAGCTCCAGCCCCACTGACCTGCCACCTCCCATCATCGTCCTCCTCAGCGCTTCCTCTCACGATCGATAGCCCGACGCAGCACTGTGGGCCAGAGAGCTTCAGACACGGACGCCGGTCTCCACCTCCGCTGTGCTTTCAGTCTGCCCAAGGCCCCGTCTCTGTGCATGGCACTCTAGCCCTTTGAAGAGTAGGCTTTTTGGAATTCTGTCAGTGTTCTAGAACTTCATGGCATTCGATTACCAGTAGTGATTGTGCTAAGAACATTCCAGTCAGATCACATGTGATCTTACACCTTAGAGGGTTAACGCGTGGTTACTCACTGCATGGGAAAAATCTCCATTTGTATTGAGCTGAAGCGTGTGGAAGGTGGTCAGTGGTGTAGAGCCATTTGTGGTGCAGTTATGCTCCCTCCTGCAGTTCTACTGTCACAATCCTCTCTTTCCCAAACATCTGCAGACTTTGATTTTGCTTTTTCCATGCTAAGTCATCGCCGTGTTAGTCCATGCGCACATTTCTCTGTCTTCTCTGTCTATCGTTTGACCATGTTGCCAGAACTATGTGTGGCATGCTCCACGTGGTCCTGGGTGTGGTCATGGGTATGGTCTGTATGCAGTATTGTACCTATACTGTATATTCATTAGACAGATATCAGCTTCTTATCTATGTAATATGAGTCAGAGGGGGAGAGATGAATGTTATTTTCTCTAATTGTCCATTCTCTGCTCTGATTGTGTCTTATGCGTTTATTTCACTGTTCTCACTTGGGTACAGCTGGTGTGTTATAAAGCTGTGATGAAAAAGCTACATTGATGAATAACGCCGATCCACAAACGTGATGCTTTTTGTTACTCTGTCAAAGTTAATGTAATGTGCGAAGTGTGTTTTTTCTTTCATTCCGTTTCATAATGTTCAAAAACGAAATAGGCCCAGGTCTGGCTGTGAATGGGACACAAATAAAGGCACAGTTAGCATTGCATGCTGAGAGTGTTGCAGAGTGAAGTCATCTCTGTGTAATATGTGTATAAATTTTAATGTTTCACATCCTCTCGGGAGCTGAAGGTTGGAGTGATGTTTGAACGATGTGTGCAAATGTGTACTTGTGTCTGTTCACTCCTCCTGTGAAGAGCCACTCTGGGAGCGCACCGGGTCACCCTCTCACCAACATCACCAGCGCCTCTAACTGCTGCTCTACTAAGACTTCTAACCTTTCACCTTTGCACCCCTTCCCCCCACCCCCCTCCGCCTTCCCTCCCCAATCTAGCAGCGAGGAGTGAAGCCCAAAAAGGTGCTGCATGTTTGTTAACCGTGATAACCGTGGTAACCGTGTTTCCCGCTGACCCAGCTGCATGGCAACAGGGTGTCAGCCATTACCGTCCCTTGTCACATTCCCCTGAAACGCATTGACCCCGTGCCCTTGACCACTCATCGTGTCCCACCAGATCTGTGGGTGTGTGTGTGTGTGTGTGTGTGCGGGTGCCCGATTGTGTGCGTGCAAGTACGCGCACACCAATAAAGCAAAGAAGCACAAAGTCCCGAATTTCTTCTAGAGGTTTTTTCATAATTACAATACAATTCAACTACACTACCATCCCCCAAGCATCTCATTTTGCCCAAGAAAAATGCGTTTTTAGCAATCAGCATTATTGCTGCACAAAATTTATATCCCATTGCAATCAATTTCCACAGGGCGCCTCAGAAATGCTGTTTGTATTAGAGCTCAGAGATTGAATAAGGAATAAGCATAGAATATGAGTGTTTTAATGGAGAGGGGCCAACTCTGCAGAAGGGATGAGGAACTCGCATCAGAACGGTATTAGTATCAGACAGGAATGAATCAGAAGCACTTAGGCTTACAAGTACCACTCAGGAATGCATGCGCTGTGTGATGAAATGGCAACCTGGAGCCGTCTGTGCTTCTGGTGAGCTGCACACAGGCGCGATTTTGTTTCACACCCCAGAAAGATCCCCTCCTCCTGGGCTTTGGACTGGAGAATGGCCTTGTGGTAGCTGTGGGTGTGGGTGCAGTCAGATCCAGTGAGTTTTATTTCCTGTGCAGTGTTTATGTGCATATAGTGAGAGTGTGTAAAGGCACAGTGTTTCCTGAGGGAGTAGTGAGAAGGAGAAGGCACTGGAGAGCGCAGTGAGGTGTAGGAGCTTTTTGTAGTGGGTTTGCTGCAGCAGCATTCTGGGGGGGGGTGAAACGGAACGACGGGGGATTGTGTTTCTCCTCCGGGAGGGCCAGTGACGCCCCCCTCTGGGTGTCTCTGCTGCCGCAGCACCCCCCCTCCCCTCCCCAAGCCCAGCCCTGCATCATCCCAAAGCACGGCCGAGCCGCATCGCCCTTCCTCCTCCTCCTCCTCTTACTCCTTCTTCCTTCGCGCTCTCGAGGGGACGGGCACCATGGCGTGCCCCTTCTCCGGCTTCCTCAGCCACCTCTCCTGCCCTTCCAGCCCGTCCAGCGCTCGGTGCCAGCGGGTGTGTGAGTCTGCACACGTCCGTGTGCGTGTGCGCGTGTGTGTGTGTGTGTGTGTGCGTGTGTGTGTGTGCTCCTCCCATTCACCTGCTTCCCTCCTTTTCCCCGGCTCTTGTCCGCTCCTGCTTTGCTCTTTTGGCCGCATGGCTTCTGGTTGGTTGGCTCAGAGTCCCGGCCTGTACGATTGGCTTTTGTTTGTCCAATGGCGTATCTTCCATGGTTGTTTCTGCAGTACAGTACTCTGCTGGCCGTTCATTTGAGTGTTTGCTTTGGTATTTTCTTTCTAAATTATTATCATTTAAATGTTCTTATTCAGTGTCAGACTGGGGGTAGTCTGGAATGGTTTTGGATTTATGCCGTACAGTCCTTTTTCTTGCTGCTAATTAGCTCATAGTGCTCATGATTTGACTGACTGTCCACGAAACTTCCAACCGTAAATGCTGTAAGTATCCAGCTGATTGACAGACTGAAATTCAGAACCTTCCAGGCTGTCAGGAGACGCTTGTCTGCCCAGAATTAAGAATCGTCTTGGCTTCCCATTACTGCGGACATGATGCTGCACTCCTCTTACCGAAGGTGAAATGAGTTTGTCGAGAGTGGTCTGTGATCGGCCGGTAATCCTGCCAGGCTTTCAGTGTCAGATGCTGACCAAGAGGACCCGTAGGAGGAGAGGGAAGAGGAGGAGGAGTATTATTTTGCGAATGCGGGCGCCGGACCGACATGTGAGGTGAAGTTTCCGCTGAGCCCGCTATAGTCAGCTCCCAGGATACCGCGCTACTCACTCGCTGCCTTTCGAACCTCAGGATTTCTGTTGGTTCTCCCTGAAGCTGACCTTCACCTTCACTCCTCATCTTTGCCCGGATGCTCCGAGATTTGGAGGGAAAAAAAAAAAAAAAAACATGATTCCACAAATGGCTGCTTGATATGTGGTATACTGTGGTCCTCCAAATCTAGACCAAGACTGACTGTTAAATAAATTTGGGACATTTTTAAGGGGGTCTAAAATTAGTTTCAGGAACCAATGGCTAGAGAATGTCGCAGTGAGGTATTGTATAGATTGGATTTCATGTACATGAAAAGATGTAGATGACCACGGTGGAGAGTTCTCAGATCTCTAACCCTGATCCTCATGGAATGGGAGGGTCTCTATAAACAAGAATCAATTTCCATCCAGAATAAAAGAACCGCCAAATTCAGGAAATCAACATTCTTGCGAGAAGTTACCGTGTGAGTGTGGAGAGAGACGAGAAGCCTGTTGAGCCATGCTGAACTGGTTGAACCATTGACCGTGCTTGATGCAGCTGAGCAGGAAAAGTGCCTTAGTCTTGCAGTTTTTTTCCGACCATGATCGTGAAAGATACAGGAGAGAACAGTGACCATCCTCAAGCTCCGCCCTCATGGGGCCCACGCCTGGTGGTGCTGTGAAGTGGACTCCATACCGCCATAATCAGCTCACCACTGTAGCTCCATGGAGACGATCAAGGAGTATCAGTGACCTCTCAAAGAAAAGGCCTAAACCTGCACTAACTAGTTTCTGTTAGTGGCTGTGGTGTGAAAAGAAGCACTCTTCTACATAGTTCACAAATTGGGCATTCTGAATTTGAGTGGGAGTGGAGATTCTAATTTAAAAAATTTTAATTTTGGATTTGCAGTCATAATAAAATGCATATGTGCACGTGACGCTTTACGGCCAGTAGTGTTCATCTTGGACATGACGCGCCATCGAGCTGGCTGCAGTGCCAATAATCAGGAGCAAGCCCTCATTTCCTGTATGTGGAGATTCTTAACGCTGCATTTGTACGGGCTTTACTTTTGGAAAAAACTGTCTGAAACCACAAGCCAGTAGGTTCTTTGCTTTAGAATTAGCTTTAGAATTAGCTTTGTTAGTAGCAGAACGTTTGTTGACAGTCACAGGACACAAAGGAGCCTGTACGGTTGCATCACCTGTTATGCTGTTTATTTTTGCTGCAATAAAACCCCCATGGGTCCCTGGTTTGCTGCTCGGCTGGGGACTGGCTGCCGTTTACCCCGTCTGGCGTCTGTTCCCCTGACAACCCCACCCCCTGCCACTAGCACGCTTTAGAATTTATTCCTGTGAATATCGGCTGAGCGTTCTGTCCAGGTCTCATCATTAATGTCCTGGCAGCGGTATCCCAGAGACTGGTGCTGGCTCAACCCACACGCAACGTTTTCACGATGTTTCTGAGGTACTGAAGGAGAAATGGTCTTATGTGGAGTGCTTGCAAATGGCTGGATGGAGCTGATAAGGGGAGGGGGGAGGGCTATGAACCATCCTAATTTGGCTCTGTGTTTTGAGGGCACTATATCCCAAGAGTATGTTGATTCAGTAAATTATCTGGAGGAACTGCAGACTGCTTATGATGGGAAGCGGTTTTCTGTTTTTCTACGTTGTCAGTTTTTGTAATGCATGGTCACGTGCTGTCCCCTCGCCTACAAAAGGTATTTGTGGAGGTGCATTTGTTGTGCATGGTAGACTGACAATGTTACCTTGTCTACCCACCACCCTGCATTTTACAGGATACTAAAAGAAACCGTTGAATTTGTCCTTCTACACATCTGAAAAAGGTCAAAAGAGGTCTGAAAGCAAAAAGTGTACACGAAAGCGTCACGTGTCACATGATTTTGAGAGGAAGCGATGTAGGTAGATAAGAAAGCATTATTTGTTACATTTTACACCTTTATCCAGGTCGGGGGCATCAAAGAGCAGGCCTTATACTAGACTTTTTTCCAAGGAGCATAAGTACATTCATGCATCCCAGTTAGTAGAAGTGCTCCTGAATTATTTTTCCAGTTAGCACACATCAGTTTTCAGGAGCAAATGCTCCTAAAGTGGGAGCACTGTAGAACCCTGAAGAGGAGTGTTTTTGGGCCATCAGTACAACTGCTTGAGCTTGGAGCTGAGAGGTTGTGGTGAGGCTAACTGCATGTTCTTCCAGTGTGTAGTTCCACAGGCTGATTATGGAGTGGTCCTACTTTCAAATGTCCTGCAATATCCGTTTCTTAAATCCGACAAGGGCGCTGAAGAAGGCCTTGAGGAGTCCAGGATGGTATCTGTCAGGCCCCGGGAATCTGCGTGAAGTTGATTACAAATAAATAAAATGCTCGAGATGAAACTGAGGAACGGACCTCAATATGACCTGTCAAACCAATGTCATGAGGGACGGCAGGAGTTGCTGGGCTAGAATGACATTGTTATGGGGGCAAAATTGCTCTGTGGACATGGGGCCGTTGATTTGGCCGTGATTTTGATCCAGGTCATTTCCCAAAGTGGCCATTGGGACTTTGTAATCCACAAAGTAATCTTTTTCAAATTAAAGTGTGCTGCGGGGGTAAGAATTAAGGTGACCGCTGGGTGTTGCAGACAACACAATATTAACACGCAATGATGTTGCTTTTATATTGATCCCTGTCCCACCGGGGATTGACATTTTGAAAGGAAATCGAGAGGCTCTCATGGCTTCTATTTCTCTTTACAGTTGTTATGTGCCCTTCTGGTAGATGTTGATCACTGCTGGGAAAACATTTCAGGGACTTGGCATGTAAGCCTTGTGCCTGTCGGTGCCATTGTTTCCTTTAATTTGGAAAGGTCTGGAGTCCTGGCTGTTCAACCATTGACTTGTCCCATGCAACATTCAGCACAAGAGGTCTTCAAGTGTTTTTAATCCCATGATAGATTTTTCCTTTTGATATTTTACAGCTGTAGAGAGCTTTTTTGAAAGAGATAATACGTGACAAGAACAATTTGTCAGTCGAAGCAGAATGGCCATAAACGCTCATGGGCAAGGAGCCTTTGCTTTTTAGAAGGTATCTGATTTGCTCATGTGAAGGCCTGAAGCACAGGCCCCAGTGCGGGCAGTAGTTAGTGAGGACCTTTTAAATAGCAGTTAGCAGTGGTTGGGATGTCTAATTGTCGGTAGCCTTCAAGCTTACCCACTGGACTGGCCCCGCCCTTAGCCCCGCCCTCCCTCCCAGACTCCGTTCTCCTAGGCCACACCCCCCCAGGCCGCGGGGGTCTCGGAGGCCAGATTGCCCTCCAGCTGTGTGGCGACCCGCTGCGCTATCGCTGCTAAAGCGGTAACTCTATCCCCCCCCCCCCCCCCCCAGCCAGGCCTCGTCCACAGGGACCCGCGCAGACTGCCGCTCCTCAATATTTCAAAAGGATGGATTTTCCGCCTCCTGCTCAGGAGCACAGGCCGCGTGGGCTGTAATTGATACCCTCTTCTGCCTCGTCTCTCTCTCTCTCTCTCTCTCTCTCTCTCTCTCTCTCTCTCTCTCTCTCTCTCTCTCTCTCTCTCTCTCTCTCTCTCTCTCTCTCTCTCTCTCTCTCTCTCTCTCTCTCTCTCTCTCTCTCTCTCTCTCTCTCTCTCTCTCTCTCTCTCTCTCTCTCTCTCTCTCTCTATTTATTTGAGTTTTTTTCGACGCCCGCCCCTCAGCGGTGTGAAGGTCGCGTAGCGCCCCGGCCGGCCTTGTATCCGCGCATTTGGTCTGCCTCAGCAGGACTGGCCTTTCACAGCACTGACGGGTTCCTTCTCCTCACCCGCTAACTGCCAGCCTCTGTGATATACGAGGCGCTTTTGGCCTGGTAGCGCCACGGCGCCTGTGCTCAGTGCCAGCGCTTTAGACTCCGCCCCCTCCCCTCCTGTGAGAGCGCTCTTGTTTTGGGCACAGATGTTAGCATTAAGCAAAGCCCCGCAGCTCTCCTGCTACAGTGTGCTGCGATTAGCGGGCCATATGTCCGGCAGACGGGGCGCGTCCGAGCGGGAGGGGATAATCGCCGGGAGCGATGGCCGCCCTGCACGGCCTCTCCGCAGACGAGGAAGAGGAGGGTACGTGCTCACGGCCGTGCGTGCGCTTACGCGCGCGGGTTACACGGTCCCGCCCCCGCGCGCGCGCAGAAACGCGTGCGTAGAAACGCGTGCGCAGAAACGCGTGCGCAGAAACGCGTGCGCAGAAACGCGTGCGTAGAAACGCGTGCGTACGCGGCCGAGGCTCCCAGCCCCATTGTTTTGGAACAGGCCTCGCGAGCCATTCTAATTAGCCACAAAAAAACTGATCTGTGGAGCGTTGCTAGGAGACAAAGGAGACTTGCATCAATCCTACCCCCCCCCCCCCCCCACACACACACACACACACACTCTTTTCCCAATGCTTCAGTGTGAATCAGTCACTGGTGCAATCCTCTCTCCCTGTGTCTTTCTTTCCCTCTCCCTCTCCCTCTCTCTCTCTCTCTCTCTCTCACTCTATCTCTCTCTCCCCTCCCCTCCTCTCTCTTTCTCTCCCCTCCTCGCTCCCCCCCTCCCTCTCTCTGTCTGGAGCACGGAAGGGAGGGGAGGGGGGAGTGTAAGGGTTGAAAAAAACTGAGCAGTGATGTAATGGGCTAACAGGGTGGAGGTTGGCGAATCACAGGCAGGGAGACGGAGAGGGAGGGGGGTGGGGGAGGGAGCGAGTGAGAGTGGAGAGAGAAAGAGAGAGAGGGTGCTTCCTTGCGCGAGCAGGTGCAGGACCGGGGCCTGCAGACAGACAGATAAGGGTAAAGATGGCAGCGCTCTAATCGGAGAGAAGGCGATTTCGGCGCAGGCAGCTCAGCCGGACGGACGATAAGCCGGCCACAGCGGCGGAAGGCTCCGGAACGCACCAGCCATTTGCAAGCAGATCCGCCATCGGCCGAGCGGCCCGGGATTCTGCGATACCGACGCCGTAGCCTGCCGTGCCTGCATTGTCTGAGGGATTTCTGCTGCTCCTCCTCCTCCTCCTCCATCTCTCTCTCTCTCTCTCTGAATTCTGAATGTGATTGTGACTCTCTGTTTGCTCCTGTTTGTCTTCTTTTCCTCTCGCCAATATGATGAGACAGACGCCCGCTCCCAGGAAGGTAGAGACCCGTCCGATACGTTATTCACTGTGGGATGTTTGTCATCCATTATTTTTCTTTATTTATTTTCTCCCCCCCGCACCCCCGGTCTCCTGTTTCCACTCCAGTACGAGGGCTTTTGGTTCAGAATGCTGTTTAATTCACAGCACTGCCATTCCATTGCGATGCTTGCTCGGTCTGTTGTTTTGCCCACGGAGGTGTGTGTTGATGTTGTCATCTCCTGCTTTTGATTTGGGGTTTTCCGTTTCGGAACACGGTGGGGGTCGATCGGGGGTTGTTTTTTCACGAGTAGCCATCGGTCACGGTCTGCTTGTTTATTTTTTCACGTTTTATTCTTTTTTTGGTGGTCTGTTTTTGCATTATACATGATAAATTCGCATTTTTTTTCCATCTCTGCCTTTCGACCATAGAGTTGAGCCATAGAGTCACGTGTCATTTACACTGGCATGAAGACCACCTGTCCGTTGTGCGTTTATGTGTTACAGAATGTATTTTCTTCATAATGTACTGTATTTGATGATGTGTGTCATTTTGACAAGCTTTCATTCTGGTGTGAGAGTTCTGATTATAAGAAGTGTTTCAGAAAGTACTGACAGCTCGAAGCATTGGTCATGTGAGCTTCTTGTGAATGGTGTCCTTATACACATTTACATCTTTCAGCTCACATTAAAATAGAAGTATATTTAAATTTTAACTAATTTTGAACAATGTATTTAGGCCCAGGTTCAGATTGTTCATGTTTTGGTCAGTGCAAGCTTTTGTCATTTAGTATCTCTAGCACATCAAGCTAATTTGTGTCTGAAGAGTACAATGGTAGTCCGCTAACACTGTGCTCAGTCGACCCAGGGTGCCCAACCTGAACAGCAGGAAGTGAGTGCTGTGTGAGGTGTGTCTGCTCTGCGGTTTCTTTTAGCCGATCTTCACTGTTTTCCAAAGGCTGGTCATTTATCATTGCTGGATGTTTATACAGAGTGGGATAGCAAAAAGCTACGGCCATCGTCAAGTTAATGTTCGAAGAGCGCATTTCAGTTGGTCCAAGGCACAACTTGTAACTTGGTGGCATGCTGTAATGTTATCAAATCATTAATTATGAGTGCTTTTAAACAGGCCAGAAAGACTTTTTTTTATTAACCTGTTAACATATTTTGTAAAGAAATGTCAGCATATAAGGAGGTTTAAAACAAAATACATACATTGGCTTTTTGGAACTTGTCTTTATTTAGTTATTAAATATTACCCGATTAAGTTGTTAGATATTGCCTTTAAGATCCTTATGTTTCCTTTTGAAAGCAGCAATTACCAATGCTAAGAGAATTGGGCATTGGATGCTGGGTGGAACTCCTTCCCCATCTTCTAGCTTAAATGCTATCTTTAAACTGTGAAATATCCACCTGCATAAATGGACGACATATCATGTTTACATTTATGGCGAGCAAGCGGATAGTATTTAATCCTATTACCCCAGATATCTCCAGAGCACTGATTCACCATAGAGGTGATTGAAGAGAGGCAGTCGTGTGCTGTTTACTCCTGCGATACATTTTCATTTAGTCTGACGTTTAGTTTTTGTTCTTGTTTCCCATCTGGACTCTAAAAACCCCTGCCGTAAGCAACTATATTGAATAAAATATGGCTTTGCGGCTTGCAGTGACTACTTGAAAGTTTATAGTGCATAATATAATTACCACGAAATGGCCCCTACTACAGCTCTATGTAAGACCCAAAGCTGGGCCGTGATTGGACTGTTCGTTGTGCTCTGGCGGTTTTAGTGGTCATTGAATTTTACTGACGGGATTCAGAGACACTTTGGCACTTCTCGAGGTTGCAGCCCTTTTTCTATGCAGGAAGCGCCTCTTCCCGCAATCGAACAATGGAACAATTAGGAGGCGCTGGCCGTACCAGTGCTTGTGCTGCTCAAGCAGGGTTCTCGCATAACATCATTCAGAATCCGGGCCTTCTGAAGCCGCTGGAGAACACTGGGCTGCTCTTTGAGCTCTGTTCAGCTGTGTCCAGAGGCTCAGCTGTGACCAGATGGGGGATGTCGCTAACAGCAGAGAAGGACGGTACTTCAGCGTGTTTGTGTGCAATCTGTCATCGTTTCCTCAAGCTCAGAGATGCTGAGCGGAATTAGGATCTGTTGCAAAGCACCCAAGTCTGTAGGCTAATTGACAGAAAAAAATAAGTTATACGAGTTATCAATGTTGGATAGTGATAAAGTCTTTTTGAGCACTGAGGACACTATGTTTTAGCAACGTAAGAGCAACCAGCAGGTTTTTTTTTATTGAACCTTTATTTAGACAGGAGATCTCTTGAGACTGGGAACCTCTTTTGCAAGAGACCTGACAAGAATGCCAGCGAGTAATTGTATTACATTTCAGCTTGTACAGCTTGTTCTGTCTAAACACAGTAAAGAACACCACAAAGACAGAATAATCCATATATGCAAAAGTTATCACCAAAAGCTTGTTTTAAAAAACAAAGAGCAGAGTTGTTTTTTTGGTAGTGATATTGCCATTAGAGATGAAGCCCATGTGACCAATGCTTTGGGAGAAGGTTCCGTGGTACAGTGAGACAGCCAGGGGAGATCTAACCCGAATGCTGCAGTAACTCTACGGTGTTTTGCCCGCCAGGGGCATAGCTTTGTGCCACGGGCAGGAGAAGCCCGCCTGGCACGATTAACCCTGACCATGTGTGTTTCTGTTCTTCTCCCTGTGAAACGCCCGACCTGTCCTGCTACGTCCTCTGCCCGCCCCCCTCGTCTGTCCGTCCGTCTGTCTGTCTGTCTGTCCGGCTGTCTGTCTGTCTGACCCGTACTCGTGCGCCTCTCTCCTCTCCAACAATCCTACTCTCCTCCAGACCACAGCCCGGCGCACCAAGGTGAGCACGGGGTGGCTCTTCATTCAAGGGGGGATGTGAGGGTCGACTGTTTTGGGAAGGGGGACGAACATGGCCGTAGACAGGAGAGGGTGTCTCTCGGCCATCTCCTTGGGGTTGGGGGTTCCTCAATGACTGCTTGGTCATACTCCGCTTCACTTAGTTTTCTGTGCGTTTTATGACCTGTTGGTCCATTATGGTTTGTCAATGTCCAGAAACTGTTGGGGTAGATGTATTAAAGCATGTTAAAACAATATGGGCTGGCTGTATGTAATATTGCATGTGCACTATATGTATTATATGTAGTTTGTGGTTAACACAACATGATCTGCTGTTTATAAAGTGTAGCTTGTATTAACCTGACCATAGAAACAATTACTGACTGCTCAGCTTTCACCAATACTATTGTAGTGCCTTCTCTCTGTCTTCACTGAAAAATTACTGAATTACTTGAAAATAATTTTTAAAATGATTATTTGTGAAGTTTCTGAGAAAGTTCATATGTGTTTAGCTGGGGGGGGGGGGGGGTGGATGAACTTCTCCAGGCCCTATTCCCTTTGATGAGAATCCCACATACAGATGAAATCCTTCTTCTGACTCCTTGTGCTTAATGGAGGGGCTTGCTGAGGGAGGGTCACATTGGCGCATTGGTTAAAGGTTTTATGGTTTGGGGGCACACATGCAGTCGCAGGGAAAGCCGGCAGCGTTTACATCGCCTGCTCTCTATCGCGCTCGACAGTGGAACAGCTACTCTCCATCCAGCCTGCCTCGCTCAGTGTCCCTCCACGCCTTAGTAAGTTTCCCACTCAGTCCAGACCCCACGCCCAGTCAGGCTAGCGTTTCGAAGGTACGTCCCATCTCTCCGGTAATGGCCTCAATCTCGGGAGCTTTCCTGCACAGGGTGGAGTCTGTGGCACTGGGCACCGTTTAGGCTGCTCCCTGCGGGTGTGTCTTATACACACGGAGCGGGGTTTATTTTCAGTGGGTGGAGTTAAGTCACATGGTGCAGGGTATTGCTTTCTTTTGACTTTCTTCATGTCAGTAGTGATGGTTTGGGTGTAGTCCTCACCTCCTTTCTTTCTGGATTTTAGTCAATATATATTTGAAAAATGTTTTATAGAACTTTCAACTTGCCTTTTAAGTGTTTGGTTTTATTTTCTTTTTTAATTCACTTTTTATTTGAAAATATGCATCTGTCCAACTTTGAGCTCTAGAGTCCATTATAATGATGAATAATTTAGTTATTTCCTATTAGAGTTAACTTTCCTTTCAAGAGACAAGCATATATTCAGTTGGTTGTTGCAGCTTCATCAGGGTGTGCAAGCCATGCAGAAGTAAGCTGTATAAGATCAAGGGTTTCTCCCCTTTATATTTGTATTCCATTGTATTTTGTCCTTTTTTGTTTTCTGTATTATTTGCTGTAGTTTGGATGCGCTTCGTTATCAGAGCTCTCCTGTAAAAGAGACCTAGACTCCCTGTCAAAATAAAAGTTTGATAAGAGTAAATTAGGTATTGAGACTGGCGTAAAGCTGGCAGCCTCTCTCCGTGCCCGCTCAGCTCAGTGACCGTGTGGCCCCTCTCCACAGCCCACCCGGCCCTCGGGCGCTGCGGCGGCCTCCAAGGCGGGCCCCTCGGGGTCGGCCTCGGCCTCGGCGGGCGAGATGAGCAGCAGCGAGCCCAGCACGCCGGCCCAGACCCCGCTGGCCGCGCCCGTCATCCCCACGCCCGGCGGCGGCCTGCTGTCCCCCGGAGCCCTGCCTCCGCCCGCCCCCAGCAAGGTAAGCCCCGCCTCCTGTGTGTGGGAGGAGTCGCACTGGCCTCGTCGTTACATCGTATACAAGGCGTAGTTCAGCACAGCAATAGTGTGATGTGGAGCTGTTGGTTTCAGTGTCTTAGTCCCAGGTCTCCTAGTCCTTAAACAAGAGCATACCCTTTTTCTGTTGTGTTTTCTACCATATACTGTAGATGTCAGTCGCATGGCTTAAAAGTTCATTTGATTTTATCATTATGTACTTACTAATCAGGAGAAACTCATAACCTAATTGGTATTTCCTGTTTAATCTGTTTTACCTTAAAAAGGTATCAGTATTCTGACCAAACCACCTAATTTAGTCTAATTGCTTAAGTTCAGTTATGTTAAGGAAATGGTACTTTGCCTTTGAAACTTTGGTTTGATGGTGTCATGGCACATTGGCAGCTGTGTGTAGTCTGGCTCGTCGTCAGTCACATGACCCGGTTCACTCGTTTCTCATCTCTAGGGTGAGAGTGCCATTGTGAAGCAGGTAAGTGGTGAGTGGCTGCATGCGAGTGTGCGTTTGGGGTGCTGATTTAGGCTAACGGTCGGCCGCTTGTTTTGACGGTCTCCGCGCGACCGATTTTCTCCGCCAATCGCGATGAAGCCGAATCGTAAACACACACTGGCTTTTTTGGGTTCTGGCCTGCGCGACCCGCCAGCATGTCGGTGACCCGGCGGCGTGTGGGTGGCCCGGCGGCGTTCTCCTCGGCCGTCGGTCTCCACGGGAGAGCCGCTCTCGCTGCTAAATGAAGCTGGGATGAGCTGAGGTGTTGCCGCTCTCGCTCTCTCTCTCTGCAGAGGTGGCGTGTGGAAGTCTCCTGTCAAGGGCTTTAATGAAGAAGGAGATCTGTGTGTGAGTGTGTGTGCGTTTGTGTTGGAGAGGTGTGTGTGTGTGTGATATCGTGTCTTATGCTGTTTGCATCTCTCACTTTATCTTTGTCTCACGTTCCTTCTCTCCCTCGCTCGCCGCCCCTCTCTCCTCTCACTTCGCTTCCCTTCTGGCATTCTTTTCTCACCCATTGCCTCCTCTCACTCACTCTCACTCTGTTCTTTTCCCTCTATCTCCCCCTTTCTCTCTTCTCGCTGTGTCTCTCACTCTCTTCTTTCTGCCTTTCTCTCTCCCTCACGCTGTCGCTCCCTCTCTCTCCCTCCTGCTCTCTCAATCTCTCTCTCCCCCCTCTCTTGCTCTCTCTCCACCTCTCTCTCCCCCTCTCGATCTCCCCCTCTCTCCCTCAGGAGGAGGAGGCCCTCCGGGCTCAGGTGAAGGACCTGGAGGAGAAGCTGGAGACGCTGCGCATGAAGAGGAATGAGGACAAGGCCAAGCTGAAGGAGCTGGAGAAGTACAAGATCCAGCTGGAGCAGCTGCAGGAGTGGAAGAGCAAGATGCAGGAGCAGCAGACCGAGCTGCAGAAGCAGCTGAAGGAGGCCAAGAAGGTACCGCACCGCCTACAGGGCCCTTAAAGTCCTGTAGAGGTCCATACTATCCCATTACTGTCCCATATGATGCCACATCATCTCAAACCTTCTCACACCATCAAAAACTGTTCCACAGCTTTCTGTATCCCTGCATATTTTCCTATAATAACTGCTCTGTCCCACAAGTCAGACACAAGAAACAAGCTAGTCGGGGCTAATTTCCAACCGCTGTCCCCACTCTGACAGTTGAAATTGTCCCACATCGCACCATATGGATTCATACCACTCCATATCTCCCACTCACAACCCCTTTCATCCCACATCTTACTGGTGTACCCCCTGGGAACAATTTGCAGAGAGCCCATGGTTATTTTCCACCTTAACCTGTTCCAATACTATGATATCTAGTCATATCCATCTTTCATGAGCGTTTCTAGGGAACAATACTGTAACTTCATTTTGTCTGTCAAGGGGGAGTGATTTATACAACTTGAAACATTTTACAGTGACTTTTACAGTGTATTCTTATGTTTTCTTTTAAGTGTTTTTTTTTGAGTAATGAAGAATGATAGCTTTGTGTAATGCCCACTCTTTCTAGCATTTGGATTAATAATTCAAAATGACCATGTCCTTTAGAGCTGATAAATTATTGATTACTGAGGGAAAGGTTTGATAGCTTTCATGCTGCTTTATTGCTTCTGTAGCGTGGGCTGGTTCGTAAAACGTTATTACTGGAACTATATATCAGTATATGAACTATTGGATTTTTTTGTTGTCAATAAATAAGTTTAAGGTTCAGGGTGTCCTGGTTGGGGGGGGTTGTGCTGCATGTGCATCATTGAATGCCTCGAAATCTTGTGAACAGAGGACTCTGTGCAGCAAAGCAGTTGCTTATAGAATATTTAGCCTGTTTATATTCACGTTAACGAGAATGTCCGACACCTCTATCAGTTGCATTTTTGGAGCATCAGAAATTGATTTTTTCAGGTATGCATGTCAGGAATGATGGGACTGAAGGTCAGGTTCACAAACACTTAAACCAGGAAAACTCAACTCCAGGTCCTGCAGGCCACTTCCCATCTCCCCTCGTTTTAGGAATATTCAGATCAGAACTACAGGTAGGGCTGAATGGAGTCATTAATGATGGGGATTTAGAGGACTGTGAGAGTGAAGCACTGGGCTGGAACAGATGCTACCTCTATCCACAGACTATAGATCAGCAGGGCTTTGTGAGCTTGTACACTGTAGTTAATTTAACCAGCTTCCAGTGAGATGTGCACGTTGGGAGCAGATTCATCAGTGCTCACATTTCCTTACCGACTCTGACAGGCCTGTCCTTTCTGTTTACGGCCTGTCATATCGAGCTGCAGTTATGAAATCTGACCCTCGACCGCCCCTTCACAGGACGCCAAGGAAGCCCTGGAGGCCAAGGACCGCTACATGGAGGAGATGGCGGACACGGCGGACGCCATCGAGATGGCCACGCTGGACAAGGAGATGGCGGAGGAGAGGGCGGAGTCTCTGCAGCAGGAAGTGGACTCCCTGAAGGAGAAGGTGGAAGACCTGACCATGGACCTGGAGATCTTGAAGCACGAGATTGAGGAGAAAGGTGAGGCCGCCAAACTGTCCTCGTTTCAGAACGATGTGTGTGGTATCGCTGTGTTTTTGTATGTCAATTAAGTCTTTGTAACCTGGCGAGGGAGCTTGTTTTTCCGGTTATGGTCATAAATGTTAACAGCTGATCATTTTTTGGCCCTTGATTGAGTCTCAGTTCCATTGGCTCCCTTTATGTCTTCTGACAGTCCCCCCAAAAAGGCAGCTGAACTTTCTTGTATGCATTTCTGATGAGTCCATATAGTGGCAGCAATGTGCTATCATGCTGCCAATTCAACATTCACAGTAGATATAAGCTGGTGCCAAGCTGTTGATGTTATAGTGTTCTTTTCTAAGATGGCTTCCTGCTGAGCTTGTATTATATGATGCATTTTACCCTGGCATGTTCCAGACACTGCAGAGTACTGTTGAGAACAATCCCATAAGGAAGCTGGGTTTTGTATACAGAACTATAATTCTATTGACAAGGGAGCTATATGTAAATCTCTTTAAATTATGTGTAGTGTAAATGAATAAACGAGTGTGTGTTGTACAGGGAGACATGCATTATGCAGCACATTCATTCAGTTCTCATTTCCCAAGAAGAGTACGTTCACAAATAAATCATAAATTAGATTTCCAAGTTTTTATTATTTTACCGATGTTTGCAGACAGGCGAATGTGTTTCATTTAGGAAATATAGATGTATTTCTGTTCCTGTGACCACACGGTAACTTCCTGCCCCTCAGGTTCGGACGGAGCTGCCTCCAGTTACCACGTGAAGCAGCTGGAGGAGCAGAACGGACGGCTTAAAGAGGCCCTGGTCAGGTCAGTGTGCGTCTGGCTCTCTCACTGCTGTGGGTAAGGTGCAGTACTTCAGACCCTAAAGCTGTGGTTCCCAACCCTGTTCCTGGAGATCTGCCGTCCTGTAGGCTTTCACTGCAACCCTAACAAAGCGCACCTCATTCAACGGCTGATGGTCTTGTTAAGCTGTTGAAATGAAAACCTATAGAATAGTCGGGGGTAGTCTGGAACCACGGCCCTTAAGGTACAGGGCCACAGGGCTTGGGTAGCGGCTGAGTCTCAATCGGGAGTTTTAACTGAGGTGGTGTCGGGACACGGGCTGAAAGGGACCAGCACTGAGTTTTGTCTAAAATCGCGATTTGAAACATGTTTGGGGTGAGTGCATTTTAACTCAGACCGCATGAAGACCACAGGCTGAAGGGTCACAGTGTTACTTTAACTGAGACATGGCCTGCAAGGCCTCAGTTTTGTTTTTGCTGAAAGACTTCCTGAAAGGTTTAAAGTGTCAGGCTTTAACTGAGACACACAGGAGTGAGTGCGTTTTCGTTAAAGGGCGCGTCTCTCTCCGTCTGCGGGCAGGATGCGCGACCTTTCAGCCTCTGAGAAGCAGGAGCATGTGAAGCTGCAGAAGCAGATGGAGAAGAAGAACACCGAGCTGGAGACCCTGAGGCAGCAGAAGGAGAAGCTCGTGGAGGAGATGGCTCACGCTGAGAAGACCATCGACGAGCTCAAAGAGCAGGTCAGTCGCCAGGCAGCCTCCATCACCAGGCAGCCTCCATCACCAGGCCCCCTGGAACCACACTGAGCTCCGCCCCTGAGAACCACACTGCCTGAATATCTCCACCTCAAAGAACCACCCTACCTGACTGTCACCAGATCCCACATAACCGCACTGTGTGCGGTGTTCTTATTTCAGTTCAGTCCTCTACAGGACAGGGCTGGAATCGGAGCCCCCCCCGGGGGACGATGGTCATGTGTTCTGTGATGTGAAATGAGGCGGAATTTGGGTTATCCTGTTTTTTCCAGGACACCTGGTTCTGCCAGCACACATCTTATAATGTGGGCAGTGGCAAGCCTTGTACCGGCACAGCCACCGCTACTGTAACATGTTGTGTAATTGGACACCCATAGCTAGTCTGATTTTGCCTGCTGTTAATATGATATAACCTACAGTTAGCAATTGGATTAGCTTTTAGCCCATGTTTTGATGAAACGTTTAATACAATATTGCATGCCACGGTCTTGTAACTTCCAGTAGTATTGAAGCTACACCAAACAGGAGGACCAGGCATGCATGCTGGGAGCTCAGATTAAAACCGTTGTCTGTAAAGCTTCTGTCCAGCGACACTAATACTCAGTACAGATTTGACCTGCTTAATTAATCGTTTGGCCAGTACAACCTTGAAGTAATTTTTTTTGTTACTGGACAATGCTTTAGCATATTAATGCTAGCATATATGTCTGTTAATTTCATGTCTTGCCATTTAATCCACCTCTGATCGCAAAGAAGATAAACCATTATGCCTTTATTTACAAGATGCAAACTTTAAAGTAGACCTGCCCGATCTGCTGCGCTCACTAGCATCCTTACCTACTGTATGCGCGTCATAGGGTTGAAGACATACAGTAGCCACAGACTTCACAGAGACGTTTCTGTACTTTTTTTTGTTAGCGGAGTCGGAGAAGGTCGCTAAACCCGTTCGGCCTTCTGGCTTTCTGTTTGCTCGCGCCACAGTCACGCTTTGGGCACCCCGAGGTCATACCGTTGTCCCGGCCTTCTTTCTTTCATCCCCCTTCTCTTATTCTTTTCCCTCCACTCCAAATAAACTTCGGCCAATTTCCAGATGTGTTTTCTTCTTCTTCTTCTGTCCTTTTTTGCGGAATCAATTTTCTTGAGTACTGTGCTCAAAACTGTAAAATTGCAAGAAATGAAGAAAATAATGAAGATAACACGTCAAGCAGCCGAAATCTGGACCGTTTGCTCAGTGCTGCCGGTTGGCTCCACAAAGGCGTAATTGCCTGAAATGGTTCTGTTTGGACTTGGGCCCCGCGTGTGGAAGTGTGCAGTCCTTTGTGTGCGCCTGGAGCGCTCATTTGAAGGCTGAATTGAATAAGTGCAGCCTGAGAGGTGATGATAAGCCCTCTGCGTTTGCAAATTAAGAGTACGAATCCCGCTGTGACGCGGATCAAAAGCAGAGGTGGAAAATCCAGGGGTCGGAAAGTAAAAGTCCTGCCGCGTGTTTCTTCCACCCGTGAACTCAGCCAGCTGGTTTAACTGATTAGTTATACCTCCTGGCTGAAGAATTGTACTGATTAGCAAATCCAGGTGATTGGAACAAAATCCTGGGGAGGATTTTTACTTACCAAACCTGGATTTGTGTTTTGCTGTCCTGCTCCTGCTGGGGCTGTGTATTTGAGCAGAGTATCTGTGCTGGACATACGCCGTACTCCCAAGCAAACCCATAAGCTGATCGCTACTTTTATCCAAAGTTGCAAAACTTAGTAGCTGCGGATCCTTCTACACAGAACTCAGAGTGAAGCCTAGTCCTAGACTAAAAGAAAAATTCTATGAAGATCTCCATTGGGGAGAGAAAAAATAGTCTAGGACTACATTTAACTTATTCCATATCTGGGAAACTAGTGTAAATTAGTGTACTTTTTTCTCCGTCAGAGACTGTGCTCTTTGGCTCCCCCTGCTGTGAGATATCTGCAATAGCATTTTTGAGCGATAGAGGCGTGGTTATGTTTTGTACATTACTTTACATTTCAGCATTTAGTGGATGCTTTTATCCAGAGCAGCTTACACAGATTACATTTTAAAAAATACAATCCGTTTATATAGCCGGATGTTTTTTTTCCTGAAGCAATTTGCAAAGTGCTTTGCTTTGCTAATGCTGAAGTGCTCCTGTGAGATTATTTCAGTATTAAGAAATACAACGGCTGTGGTAGTGAATGCTGATGTCAGATTTTTATATCAAATCCCTTATAAAGCACATAATATCAAAAATGAAAGAACTGGAAGAACGAGGGGTCTACTGAGTGTAAGGGCGTGGTCATTGTACCAGACGGTCAGTGTGCGGCCCCTGCGGTTGTCAGTTTTGTGCCTGTGGTCGCTGACGGTCACCGTGCGGTCACTCTGTCTCAGGTGGATGCCGCTCTGGGGGCAGAGGAGATGGTGGAGACCCTGACGGAGAGGAACTTGGACTTGGAGGAGAAGGTTCGAGAGCTTCGGGAGACGGTCAACGACCTGGTGAGTGACCGATCCCCCTCTCTCCTCGGTCTCTGATCACTCCCCTGAAATACTGACCGCTGTCTGCACTGGAACTGAAGCTTGAGTGGCTGAACCCATCAATTAAACTGCCAGTAATTTTCATGCGAACATGTGTGTTAAGAGAGGGTTGAGCCAGCATTTTGATTTTGTGAATATAATTTGTTTTTTAATGTTTAATACCTGCAGCATAATTGGTAGTATTACAGATTTAGTAGAACGGGACAGTCGGCATACACACTCACCTTTGCCTTCAAAGATAGGGAAGCAGTAGGCTGTGTGCCCCCCGGTGGCTGAACCCTGCCTCTGCGCCCCCTCCCGCAGGAGGCCATCAACGAGATGAACGACGAGCTGCAGGAGAATGCCCGGGAGACGGAGCTGGAGCTGCGGGAGCAGCTGGACCTGGGCGGGGCGCGGGTTCGAGAGGCCGAGAAGAGGGTGGAGGCGGCCCAGGAGACCGTGGCCGACTACCAGCAGACCATCAAGAAGTACCGCGATCTGACCGCCCACCTGCAGGTGAGAAGGGGGAGGAGCCCACGGTCTTACAGCACACAGTACAACTTAATGAATGTAATTATGAATGCAAACTGTTTAAATTAGCTTTATTTCAGTTTAATAAATATAGATACAAATCTTGTGCAAGGATTATAAAGAAACTTGGACGACAAGCTGAGAACAGTATCTGTTCACGAGTCCTACACATAGCTATAAAGTTATGCGCAGAGGTAAAGTTTATAGTAATTTGCAGATAGTCCGCCTCATAATAATTCATTTGTTACTTAATTTATACAGGACTTCTCATACTGTATGCTCAATGTGGCACAGCAATGGGTGCAATTGAAATAAATTGGAATGCACAAGTAAAGACATCATATCAAGATGGCAGTAGCAGGTAAAGTAGGGTACTGTGTTGAGAAGAAAACGGATATTGTGTTGTGTTATGTAAGAAGAAATCCCTCAGTGACACATGCAGTGTTGTTGGTAGACAGCTTGCACAAGGCATTTATGTAGAAACGGAATTAAAATAGCGCGGCGTAGGCAGGAGGGACCGTGCCTGGGGCTTCAGGGAAGAGCTATGATGCAATCCAGTGTAAAAGCGGGAGAGAAACGCTCTGTGTGCTTTTAAGTAAAGTCGTGAGTTTGGCTTGAAAACAATGTGTGTGTATAGTCTATAGTGACGGCATGGGTTAGGTTTATTGCTATTAATTAGGGTGCATAGCCACATTGGAAACAGAATTACAGACAGCAGTGAAGACGTAGAGGGGCAGTACATTGGCCCCTGAAGCTTTGTGAAAGGATATGAAATGTCCATTTCATCTTAATTTTGCCTGTGGGATATTTGGCGTGATCTTGTTTCTGAGATTGGTAATGTTACTAACTGCCATGGTGAAAAAAGAGCCTTGGTATATTCAGCAGAAAGTATATACAGCTGATGAAAGAGCTTTGGGTATAAGGGGATGAAATGGTTTGCTTGTCATTTTCTGCTCAAATTTAGAGCTTGTCCCGTGTGTTCACATATGCAGTGCGTACTGCCACCTAGTGGACGGAAGATTGTTTGTTCAGCAGGACTGAATGTGGTTAAGGTGTTGGCCTGTTTGGGAAAAAAACAAACGAGTCAAGCAAGCAATTTAACCAGTGTCAGAGTGATCGCTAAGCCATACTATCTCACCCACACACTTTCTCTCTCTCCCCCTCTCTCCATCTCTCCCTCCATCCCCCTCTCTCTCCCCCTCTCCAGGAGGTGAACAGGGAGCTGATGAGCCAGCAGGAGGCCACAGCGGAGCAGCAGCAGCAGCCTCCGGCCGAGATGTTCGACTTCAAGATCAAGTTCGCCGAGACCAAGGCCTACGCCAAGGTGAGCCTTCAGCGCCGGTGCCCCCCTACAGGGCTCTGTTCTTTAACTCTACTGCCTCACGCTGGCCTGGAGGACCCAGCTATCTGCAGGTTTTCATCAACTCAACCACCTGACCCTGGTGTAGAGTTGAGTATGCTGGTGGTTGTGCCAAGCACAGGCAACATAACCCACGTTTTCTCCCTAATTTTAGTTGGCAGGGGTGTGTGTTCAGAGAGTGCACATCTCTGTCTAAATGTGCCCTGTTCTTACATCTCCCAGCCTGCTCTGAACGGCCTTATCGCAGATGAATTCTGCTTTGTGTGACCCTGCTTCCCTTCGCACGGCCGTTTCACCCAAACGCACAGGCAACATCCTTTAAATGTAACCTTTAAAAGCTCTTAACCTTTTAAAGGGGAATCTGCTTTTAAGTGCTTTCGCTTACGTCTTGCCAGGTCATTAATAATGCAGGAGCGGTTTCCCCCATTACAGCCCGCTATCCATTCTTCTGGACGTAACATTTTTCCAGCTACTTCATGTTCTTTTCCGGTAATCTGTAATATGTTAAGAGAGGGCTATTGCTTGGATTAATAGAATATAAATTAGACATGGGATGGACGCAGTGGTCAGTGTCTTCAATATTCCCTAATATTTAAATGTAGAGTGTGTTATATATGGAGTATATTGTTCGATATTTCTATTTAACTAGTCTTGCGAGTCAACTTTATTTACACGCTAGCAACCAGCAATCTTGTAAATAAAGCACGTTCAACCTATGTAGTGTCCATTGAGGTTCTTAGCTGTGAAATGAAATTTAAAATATTTAATCCGTGAATTCATTAATAACTCGATGTCATGAAGTCATTAATAAATTGCATTAGTGTGTGAACAGTACAGGGACCAGCCAGTCTCACTTAAACAGTCTAATCCTTGGTGCCCTTTTTGAAGTCTGAAACTGGACTCTGTTTGTATCATATGTTGAGTGTCTCTCTCTCTGTACGTGTGTTTGTGTGCACACAGGCCATAGAGATGGAGCTGAGGAAGATGGAGGTGAGCCAGGCTAACAGGCAGGTGTCCCTGCTCACCTCCTTCATGCCCGACTCCTTCCTGCGGCACGGCGGGGATCACGACTGCATCCTGGTGCTGCTGCTCATCCCGCGGCTCATCTGCAAGGTAGCGCCCGCCGCGCTCAGCGCAGTTAGCGCCCTGAAGTCAGAGAGTTATCAGTTTGTGTTCTGTTTGTGTTTCTGTTTGTGTCATCAGTAGCTGGACCTGTGAAAACGGTTTCCTAATTATTAATAAAATATGTTAGCGCAAGGCGGGTGTACTGCACTGATTCTGCTTGTTTCTGATGGAGGCTGTGATGACTGTAGAATATCTGCCAGCTAAGATTCAGTGTAAAAAGTGGTTTTACTAAACTGGGTGTGGTTTAAGGTGGAGTTGTCTCAGTGCTGACCTCATTTGGTCCTGTGCTGTGTGGGTGTGGTTTAAGGTGGAGCCATGTATTGTGTGGGTGTGGTTTAAGGTAGAACCATGTATTGTGTGGTTGTGGTTTAAGGTGGAGCCTTGTGTTGTGGGTGTGGTTTAAGGTGAAAACCTGTCTCAGTGCTGAGCTCATTCGTTCCTGTGCTGTGTGGGTGTGGTTTAAGGTGGAAACCTGCCTCAGTGCTGAGCTCATTCGGTGCTGTGTTGTGTGGGTGTGTCTGTAGGCGGAGCTCATCAGTAAGCAGGCGCAGGAGAAGTTTGATCTGAATGAGAACTGCGTGGAGCGCGTTGGGATGCGCGGGGCCGTGGGGGAGCAGCTCAGCTTCGCCGCGGGGCTGGTGTACTCCCTCAGCCTGCTGCAGGCCACCCTGCACAAATACGAGCAGTAAGTACACCCCCAGCTACCCATGCCCCGCCCACGCCCCGCCTCCTACACACTCAGCCTGCTGCAGGCCACTCGGCACAAATACGAGCAGTAAGTACACCCCCAGCTACCCATGCCCCGCCCACGCCCCGCCCCTGCTCCGCCTCCTACACACTCAGCCTGCTGCCGGCCACCCTGCACAAATACGAGCAGTGAGTACACCCCCAGCTACCCATGCCCCGCCCACGCCCCGCCCCTGCTCCGCCTCCTACACACTCAGCCTGCTGCAGGCCACCCTGCACAAATACGAGCAGTGAGTACACCCCCAGCTACCCATGCCCCGCCCACGCCCCGCCCCTGCTCCGCCTCCTACACACTCAGCCTGCTGCAGGCCACCCTGCACAAATACGAGCAGTGAGTACACCCACACGCCCCGCCCACGCCCCGCCCCTGCCCTACCCATGCCTCGCCTCTTACGCACTCAGCCAGCTGCCAGCCACACTGCACGAGCAGTGATTGTGCCCCTGCCCACCCACTCCACACCCCTGCCCCGCCTGCTTTACAGTCCCCTGCCTCACCCTCTCATTTACGTCCTCTATCACACATTCACCTTTTTCCAAAATCACTGGCAAATGTCCTATACACTTTTTACACACACACACATATGCACACACACATGCGCACACACACACACACACACACACACCAACATTCTTTCTTTCATCCTTCACTTGTACATTAAGGCCAGTGAGCACTGCCCTTTGTGCTTTTGAATGTTTGCCTGATGTGAATGCCCGGGTGTCCAGTGGGAGTAGGACCAATATCTGCAAAGGGCGAATGAGTCATAACAAGACAACAACCAGGCCGCAGTCCCATTGATTGGTTCAAATGGAAAAGTCACCGGCTTACTGGGCCACGTTTCTGCCGTCCGACTAAAAATAAACAGCTTTATTGAGCAGCTTTCAGCAGAGAAAGACTTTGTGTTCTTCACTGACATTTTGTCAATCATCTTGACCTCCGATAACTTTGCACCCTGACAAATTAGTTTTAGTAAAAAAAAAAAAACTGAACAGATCATAAATTCATAAAACCTGTATTTATAAAATGCATTAGGCAGGGATTTATGGCCTGGCATATTGTCTGTGGAACTTGTAGTCAGATAAATAGGTTGACTTTAGGTAACTGAATTCTTGTGTGATCTCCATTTCTGGGTATGGTAATGTTCACTTCCTGATAAACTGTATTAGTAGCAGCCTTTAGCTTGTCAGTCAGTAAAAATAAACCTGGACTTTGAGTGTTGTATTCAAGTCAAATTTGCTTTAGGCAACATACAGCTCGCTGAAAGCTAACGTTCCTTATTGTGACCACAAGATGGCGGTGGAGTTATGCTAGTGAGGGGAGTGAGAAGCTGCTATACAGTGCTGCTCGGTTCACAGAGTGCCATGCCACACGCAGACAGCAAATGAGTCTTTCACCTCAGGATTGTATGTTTTTAAATTCTGCAAAAACAGCCAAAGAAATGTCATTTTGAGTTCTTTTAATGTTACTTTGAGACAACTTGAGTTCCTCATGAGGATTATTGCAAACTGGATGCCAGTTCTCCTTTTGTTTGCTGGTAAAAGGGTAGGCTTGGGCCCACACTGATATACCAGAAGTCACAGAACTCCACTGTTGTCCAAAAATGTATTCAAAGGAGTTAGAGAAATACTGCGGCTTTGGTCAGCATAATTCACCATTACAATGAAATTGGCCTTTTTCCTGAAACAATTTTATGAAGTGACAATGATTGCTTTTTTGATGCGTGAAAAGTAGTTTGGCGCTACACCGAAATACTGAAAATAGCCCCCATCAAAATGATCAATTTGCTCTGCTTTGAAGTAAAGTTGGTGAAAGCTACACTGCCCATGTGTTTGTTGATAATAGGTTGCATTTTCTGAAAATGAAAATATGTCGTTCTAAGCTGTATTTTTATAGATTTAGCGCACAGCTGAATGAAAAGTAAAAAAATAAATATCTGAGAATTCTGAGAGTTGGACAGAAACATTCTCGGTTTTGGTATTTTCATAGGATATGTTGACGATGCTGTAAAATATGAAAATTACCGGTGTTATCTCTTAACTTTAAGCAAGTGTCACGTTTTTTTATCGGATCAAATTTATCCATTCAAGCGAACGCCCATACCGTACCGTAGAAGATATGTTAACACAGCATATGTTAAAAACCCAAACGCTAGATAGAAGCGCTGCTGTAAGAAGAATCTCGTTATGCAGAAATCTCGTTTTCATGCTGCGGGGGTCTGGATTACAGGCAGCGCTTTTCTCCAGTAAGGCCTGTGATATTTCATTTCATCTTTGTGATTAATATTAATGAGCGTTCGGGCGCTCGCGTCTCCCGCCGCGCTGTCGGCGCCGGTTTGATGATGTCAGCGCGGTCGCGCGGAGACGGAGCGCGTCAGCGTTTCTCCCCGCGTCTCCCGCTCTCTCTGAAGTCCTTTCCCGCTCGCTCGAGCAGCCGCGACCGCCCGCCAAAAAAAAGGGGGCGAGGGACACTTTTCTCGCCGTGCCCCGCCCTGGCGGACGCGCACCGCGCGTGTCATCGCGTGTGTCATCGCGTGTGTCTGCGGCGCGGGCTTACGTTTTAGCGCGAAGCTCTGCCTTCGCCTCCCGCTTCGAGGTCATCCTCCGGCCAGGAGCCGAAGGAGGAGATTGGTGTCAATGAGCCCTCATTCATTCGTAGATGTGGGGTCCGCTTTAGGCTGCGGATGAGCCGGTAAGCGGGTGTGTAATACTAACGCGTGTGTGTGTGTGTCTCAGGGCTCTGAACCAGTGCAGTGTGGAGGTGTATAAGAAGGTGGGCATGCTGTACCCGGAGATGAGCGTGCACGAGCGCTCCCTGGACTTCCTCATTGACCTGCTGCACAAGGACCAGCTGGACGAGACCGTGCACGTGGAGCCGCTCACCAAGGCCATCAAGTACTACCAGGTACTGAACACACTCTGAACACGCACTGAGCACCAAAGCTATCGGATACTAACAGGATACTAACACAACACTGAAAAAAGAGCAAGGACAACAGGTGCTGAACACACAAGAGGCATGACTGTCCCCCCATGCTGAACACTCACTGAGCACTGAGAACACTCTAGGTGTCATTCTTGTTGGCCACTTTGAGTCCCTTATCTTTCCATAGTTGATTCTTTACTCACTGAATGAAACATATAATGAACACTGCACTGTAACCTTGTGAACCCCTCAACAAGGCCTATAACCCTCTAGAGAGTAGGATTTTTGGAATATTTTATCTAAAACATTAAGTCAGTGATCTAGAACTTCTTTGTTTTCAGTTATCAATTGTGAATGTTACATCAGCATTAGAATGTTCAATTAAGAACATCCTGATCACATATGTTTTGATCTGACTCCTTAAAGTACCGCCAGGTACTGAAGACAATATAATCACTTAAACGTAGCCTTTGCCGATTGTGGCAAATTGAAACATTGATGTTCTCTCTGGTCCCATAAATATACCAGTGGGAGGGATGTGCAGTCTCCTTTTCCTTAAATAGATTTTTGGTCGACGTACAAGCCAGTCATATTCAGCTCCCTCTCCAGGAAGCCGAGTGAGCACACTGAAGGCGTAGCAGACTGTTCAAAGGCTGAGCAGCAGAAGCTGAGCGCTCGCCAAAACGCCTTTCAGTCGTCTTTGAAGCCCACGCCTGAGGGAGGAGCGGTTAGCTTTCCCGCGTCGTCGCGGGGCCGAGGAAGCACGGCCTCGTATCGCACCGGGAGCTTCCAGAAGCTTCATTTCCTCGCGTCGTGTACCAGACTCGTCATCCACGCTTAGCCCCCCGTATAACCCTCGTTGTACGTTTTGTCTACCGAATTCGCTCCGGAGCGGAGCTTAACGCTTCCGAGCATTCGCGCGCGACAGCGTCTTCCCCGGCGTCAGCTTCGCGCCGCTCCGGAAGGCCAAACCTTTGCCGCTTCAGTATTCGCGAGCCGAAGCCATTACTTCGCAAGACGTTTTTTTTTTTTTTTTTTTTTTCCAGGCGTGGAACCTTCCGGAACGCGCGTTTAATGGAAGGCCCGGTGGTTTAAAGCCAGACGCGGGTTATCGGGAGAGCCCGGCTCCTCACTCAAAGCCGCGGGCCTGTCGTTTCTCGTTATTGCTCTCATCCTTTCTTTCCGGGATGCGCTAAGTATGAATTTCTCGGTGCTGAGCGAAGCTGGCCGCGTGCGGTATTGCGTTCCTAAACATCCTGAGCGATCCTTTCCGTCTAGGTTTTGTGAAACAAGCTGACTCCGTGAGTTAAATTCGCTAATGAATTCAAGGATGCGTTACTCTCTATCCCAACCACATCATTTTAATGTTTTTTTAAGACGAAAAAATCTTTTCTTGTTCTTTCATTCTGAAATAAAGGTCTTCATAACATCCTTTGCATAAATTCAAAATGGTGTCCATATCTTGTCCGTTGCATACTTTTTCTGTGGTGTGAATCCTGATCCCCTTTGAGACAATCACAAGGCTTGTCTTCACAGGCTAACTAGCGATTGCTCTGGGCTCCATTGATAATGCCTCAACCCCATTCACGGTGGGGTTGATTGACTGTGCGAGACTGACTTGTCGTGCTTTGTCGTCCCGCAGCATCTGTACAGCATCCACCTAGCGGAGCAGACGGAGGACTGCACCATGCAGCTGGCCGACCACATCAAGGTACGAGCGCCACTTAAGCATGCTATCGGCAGCCGGCCGTGCCGCGGTGTTAATTGCACCGCGCCGTCGCTAACATGCATTGCATTATGCATTACCCGAGTCTCACCAGCCTCCCTCTACGGTCTCTTTGAATTACAATCAGAACTGATTTAGTTTAGAGCTTTCATGAGGTTTCACGATTGCGGCTGAGGGCCTCTGTGACGCGTGGTTCCTCTTTCCCTCCCTCAGTTTACCCAGAGTGCCCTGGACTGCATGGGCGTGGAGGTGGGCCGCCTGCGGGCCTTCCTGCACGCGGGGCAGGAGGCGGCGGACCTGGCCATCCTGCTGAAGGACCTGGAGACCTCCTGCAGCGACATCCGCCAGTTCTGCAAGAAAATCCGCCGCCGGATGCCCGGCACCGACGTCCCGGGCATCCCGGCCGCCCTCACGTTCGGCCAGCAGGTGCGGACAGCGGAAAAGCGCCTGCGATGCAAACCGTCCAATAGAAATGCAGCTAGGATTGAAAAGTGGCTATGACGTACAGGAGGCAACTGAAACCGGTATGATGTATAGAAGCAAAGAGTCAAAGCTGCTATGATGTGCATCAGCCAATAGGAAAGCAGCGGGTGGGAGGGGTTACAAGGCGCCCTGCTGCCGCAGAGCGGAGTGAGCGAGCAGGCACAAATTCATGAATCCCATGAAAACTTTTGTATCCAAGTCAAAAACTCTTGTATCTAAATCTAAATTTTATTCTTAGCTTTGTAACAGTGCCTCATCACTAATGAGGTATATTTTTCTATCTCAGGCTTGATGTTGCTCAGAAATTGAAAAGGCGTGCTATCAGACTGAAAGCCTAAAGCGATTAATCACAGCAGTTAGCAGCGTTCTTCTCATTTCTCACAGAGTAATCCATCCTGTTCTGTATCGTCAACGCCACCAACCTCACAGAAATGAACCAGTTCAGAGTTCCTCCTTCATTTTTTTATTGTAACTGGAATCAAAAATACACAAACCCGATTACCCGTACTGTGTATGTTGCTAGCAGTTAGCGGTGTACTCCTGTTCCAAGCTGAAATGTGAGGTGACTGGAGCAGTTGAATGCTCACTGTAGCCACACTCAACACCCATCATGTCCCAGACTTTCTTTGACTGAAAGCTGTGGGAAGCCCATTCGAGCCTGTAAACATAAGGTGTCTCCGTCTGTCTCTTGAAGGACGTGGATCTGGAGGTGTCATTATGTTCTGAATGCGCTTTAGAAAAGCTCATCTCCATCGCTAGAGCTGGAGGAAGATTATATTTGTAGTTTTCTCATTTGCACGATGTCCCTTGCCACTTGGTGCATCTGATCTAGGCCACTCTTCACTTTCTATGTTGTGTGTTCATAAGACCATAGAGACCAATCAACAGAACAGTCTGGAATAAAACTGAATACCGTGGTGATGCCGGCAGCTCCAGTGTTACTTCTGGCAAGCACATAGACTTAATCAGCAGCAATTTTTGAGCCAATCAGAGAAGGTCCTTGGGGCTTTCACCCTAATCAAGCTAATGAAGGTGGCATTGAGCTGAAGGCTGTTGAATAGAGTAATCAGCTCGAGTGGATCGTTGTGGGTCGTCGTTGGGCAGGTGAGCGTGGGATGGAAGGGGTCTCCGAGCGTGCGGTGGAGTTGCGAGTCTCACCTTTTCCCCCGCTCCTCCGCTCCCCCGCCCCCCCCCGCCCCCGCAGGTGGCGGACACGCTGATGGACTGCAGGAAGCACCTGACCTGGGTGGTGGCCGTGCTGCAGGAAGTGGCGGCGGCCGGCGCCCAGATGATCGCGCCCCTCGGCGAGCAGGAGGGGCTGTCGGCCCTCAAGCTGGAGGACATGGCCTTCAAGGCGGGAGAGCAGGTACGGAACGCGGGGCGCGCCGCTGGCCCATACTTCCCTCCCGTTAGCGTCCCGCTGCTGTCAATCATGTCAGCGATCGCAGGCCTCGGTAACAAGGCTCCGCCCTGTCCCTGTAATTAGTCTAGACGAGAGAAACCCCCTCCCCGCGTTCTCCACTCTCCGTCGTCCCAAATTAAAGGCGTGCTGCGCCTGACCTCGTTGACTCTCCCAGTGCCAGACAGAACCCAAATTGGCCCAATTATCCCGGCAATCAGCACAAGTGTGAGTCGAGAGCTGAGGAGCCGTGTGAGTCTGGATGTGCAGGGTGAGGTGGTGCCAGGTTCTCTGTCCTCCACTGCATCAGCAGTAATGGGATGCGTTTGACACAGTCCTGAGGTTTCTCTTCTCTTCTCTTTTCTCTCTCCTCCTCACCCATTCATTCACTTTTTCTGTCTCATCACCCATTCATTCACTTTTCTGTCTTCACTCTTTCTTTTTCACTCTTTATTTTTCACCCTCTGTCTATCCCTCTCCCTCTTGGTCGTGTCTGTTCCTCTCTTCCTCTCTATCGCTCTCTGTGTCCTCTCTCCTCCTCTCAGATCTACGGCACGCAGGGCATCAACCCGTACGAATGCCTGCGCCAGTCCTGCAGCATCGTCATCGCCACCATGAACAAGATGGCCACCGCCATGCAGGAGGGAGAGTACGATGCGGAGAAGCCCCAGAACAAGGTGAGGGGCCTGGCCGGTCCCCCCTTACTGTTGTTTTAATACCGTCGGCCTCAATATATCCAAGCTTTAAAGCCACGCTATAAAACACAGTCAATCGTACATAAATTGGCAGCGTACCCAAATTCTGTAGGCTGCTTTGTAGTTAAATGATGAAATATCGCGTAGCTGCAATGCGGAGCCATTACAGTTTACGATATGTACGAAGGCGTTGACGCCCATGTCCTCTGTGACCGTGCCTCTCTTTGCGTCCCCCAACCCCAGACCCCCCCGCCGGTGGAGCTGAGGGCCGCCGCTCTGCGTGCCGAGATCACGGACGCCGAGGGCCTGGGGCTCAAACTGGAGGACCGGGAGACGGTCATCAAGGAGCTGAAGAAGTCCCTGAAGATCAAGGTGCCTAATACCGTGTCCTGAGTGACCCTCCGCACAGTCACTGTGTCAGTACATCTGTGTTCTTTCCAACGCTGCAGCGGTTCTGCCTCCATCTGGCTGAATGCTCACGTAGAGATTATCCCAAGTGTCCTCCTGTACAAATGCCAAAGTCCACAATCTGCACCTGCATTCACACTCACACACACACACACACACACACACACACTCGCCCGGTGAGATTCTCACTCTCCGTGCGTTCTCAGGGAGAGGAGCTGAGCGAGGCCAACGTCCGCCTCTCCCTGCTGGAGAAGAAGCTGGACAGCTCCTCCAAGGACGCGGACGAGCGCGTGGAGAAGATCCAGACCAAGCTGGACGAGACCCAGACCCTGCTGAAAAAGAAGGAGAAGTAAGAGCCAGGGTCACAACACGGGCCTGTCTGCTAGGAGAGGGAACATGTGTGTCCCCCATGGGGATGGGAGACGTTCCAGTAACACAGAGCCCCATATCTTTCCGAGCTTACGGCATACAGCAGTGATCTTCATTCCTGGTTCTAGGGTGCCTCAGGGTCTACTGGTTATTGTTTTCACCTTAACATCCGCAACCAGTTCAGACCTATAAAACCAGGTGAGGCAAGTTAACTGTGTAATCGACTGCTTTAATTGATCAATTAAGAGATGAGTAACAACAAAAACCAGCAGACCCTGCGGCCAGCCAGGACCCAGAATGAAAATCATTGGTATGCAGTGTCAAAGTTTTCATTATTTCTGGTAGGATATTACGAGAGTGCACGCATCTCAGAAAAAGAACCAGACCGGTCGGATACCTCCAGTGATGCGTACGCACAGGCTAGCCACGCTGTAACCGGGTCACTTTCCTGCAGGGAGTTCGAGGAGACCATGGACGCCCTGCAGGCCGACATTGACCAGCTGGAGGCGGAGAAGGCCGAGCTGAAGCAGCGCCTCCACAACCAGCCCAAGATGACCATCGAGGGCCTGAGGGGACCTCCGGCGTCCGGCATCGCCTCCATCGTGACGGGCATGGCAGGGGGTGAGTCAGCCCCACCGTCACTGCGCTAACTGACCTCCTCCTCTCACAGTCATTCCGGAAGCATCTAACCTGCGCATAGCCAACATGGCCTCAAAGATAGAGAGTGCTGAGCTGAGCAGCTTCAGCTGATCAAAGAGGGTCGGTATGGGCCTTCTGGGTATTACCAGGTAGTACCTCCGGATAAAATTGAATGTATCATGATGAGAATGGCTACAAAGAAGTGAGAGTGAGTACAAGGCTCCCTGCAGTCTATGTACCACTGAGGAAAGAGTAGCTGTAGTTGCAGTTCCGCATTTCCTTTCAGGACTCCTGCTGGGAAAACGCTCCCAAACTTCTCTCTGTGCTTTCCAAGAGCTTCCATCTAACTCCTGCTTCAGTCCTAATTGTCTGTCTCTGTATCCCCCTCTCTCTCCTTCGCTGTTCCCGCTTAAACGTGCAGACGAGCAAAAAGGTACTGTTTTCGCTGTCGTCCCCCCCCCCCCCCCCCCCGTTTCCCCCCTGCCTGTCCCATCCTTGCATGTCAGCATGTGTCTCGGACAGGTGGAATAGGGCCACTGTGATGTTTTAGTTCAGGGCGTATTTGTTATGTCTAGAATAGTCGCATGTTTTCTGGCTAGTAAGTAAATAACCATGGTAACCTAGTCTTGACTAATGTCCTTGTTGCACTGATCCAGTGCCATTTTTAGCCTTATTGGGCAACGCGTTGTGTTTCGTTATGTTAGAGGGTAGAGGAGGAATACCCAAATCTGCCCTAGAGGTCTGTAGTACTTGTGGTTTTCTTTTCTAGCTATTAGTTAATTATTTGTTAATGGTTAATGTCATTGATTGGCCAGAGATTCCGCTCGTCGAGTGTCCCAGGTCTAAATCAGTCCCTCATTAGAAGGGAAAAATGGAAACCAGTGGTACCGCTGGCCCAGTGGGTATGGAGTATCCTTGGGGTGGAATTGAGCAGTCCTTGAGTTTGACTGCCCCCTTGTGGCGCCCCCTGCAGGTGGCAGCATGCCCAGCATGGGCGGGGGCACCGGGCCCGTCCAGATCATCGACTCCCCCCTCCTCGTGCAGCAGATCGAGGCCCAGCGCCTCAGCATCAAGCACCTGAAGAACGAGAACAACCGCCTCAAGGTGAACCACGCGTGCCCTCTCTGCCGATTGGCTGGAATCGAAGGAAGACGCTGTCCTTCACCCTGCCTGTTATTTACCATCTAATTATTCTCAAGTCCTGGCCTGGTTCTTACGGGGCAAGAAATGGGAAATAAATGGACTGTAGATCAGGACAGCCTTGACAAGTAGGGGACACATGCATGGGTGTGTGTGAGAGTGTGTGTGTGTGTTGTAAAGCAAATACTACTATAGTAGTAGACTTATGGTCATATCAGGCAAGTTTACAAGAACATCTATACAGCCCTCACAAATTATGCCGGAGAGTGAACCCGCATTCTGCAGGCGGAGTAATCAAAATCCCTCACAGGGCCCTTTATCTGGCGGGTGAAAGTGATGACTCTTTTTCGTCTTTGTCCTTCGCCAGTCCTCGTATTACGATTCGAAGCCACATTTGTCATCGGGCTACGTGAAAGCGAGCGCCCTGAACTGCATATGCCTATTACTATATCATAGGATATGTGCATCTGAAGCAGCTTCAATGGCGTTCAACCAGTGGAGGAAAGACTAGAGTACGGCTGGGCAGTTTCATTTCTGTAAGGCTGGTGTGTATATTTGTTGCCACCTGTTCTGCTGCCCAGTTGGTTAATTAACTGAATGCACCAATGCTTGTCTAACTGTAGGTTAGTCCACAGCAAAATATTTAGAATCTAGGAGGAGAGGAAGAAGGTCAAGAATGAGCCGTCAGCTTTTATTAACAGGAATTGATTTTGTTATCAGGAAATTTGTCTAAATTGTCAATAAATGAATGATGGCATTAAATAATTAAGATCAGAATTTGGCATGAAATCCAAACAACGATCTGATGCTTATTGCCTCGCCCTGGACCGCAGCCTATTAGCGGTGCCTGCCACCAAGGTGAATGTATGTAATCATCCGGCAGTGCGTTTTCCAGTCGCGCGGTACTGGCGCTCAGACAGATGCAGTGCCGTTTTATCTGTACCCGGCATCTGCGAGCGCGGGGATGTCAGAAACGCAGCTAAATGGGCCAAATCGTGTTTCCGCCGTCTGACAGCACACGACTTAGCGATATAACTTTGTGTAATTCCGGATGATTTGGCTTCACGCTGTCTGGAGCGATGCTGGATTCCTGTTCTGCCTTGGCGCAGCTCAGGAAAGCAGATCGACTGCAAGACAGGTTGTCTTCCGCCCTACACCCCCTCCCCCCAGGTCTACTGTCACATGCTCCACTGCTGTGAGAAACCACAAAGATTTCAGAACTGGAGCAAATAACTTTTTTCCCGTTTTCCGCTGGAATAACAGTAATCTAGAGAGTTCTGTCTGTCTACAGAGTGTCGTCGCTGTCAGTGGATGCATTCCAGTTGTTTCTTTGCCATTTACATTAATCAACCTTCTTCTTTTAAAGGAGAGCAGACTAACTACAGTACCATCCCTCTGTATTTTTCCTTTCCTCTGCTGGTTTTCTGCTTTCACTTTAAAATTCAGACCCAAAAAAACCAGGAGAGGCAAATTTACAAAGAGGCGAGGGGAAGCGTCAGAATCCAGCCGATTTGGCGTAGGAGCGACGTTCAAAGCGGCCGGCAGCGCTGTAGTCAGCCATTAGTTAACCGGGTTTTTCGTCTGTCAGCGTTTTTCTTGCGGACGGATGATGAGGGAGAGGAGTTGATGTAACAGACTGCAACCCGCCATGCGAAATCTATTATACAACATGGCTAACGCGGAGAAATGTCATTAGAATTGCAAAGGCCTGACTGGCAAGATTGAGTAATGCGCTGGATGTGGCGGGAGTTGCATTTGTCTTTGTCTCCTATGGAAAAATAAAAGAAAGCAAGCATGAACTATTTTTTATTTAATCCTGCTGTTCCAGTGGGTTACCGTTAATGGTGTTCTTATGCTGACTCGGTGGGATAGCTTCGACTGTGTGGGCAGATTTAATGTGTGATATGTCCGTCCTGAACGGTGCTCAAATGCTAATTCGTTCCACCCGGAGTGATACTAAAATGCTAATTCGTCCCATCCTGAGTGATACTGAAGTGCTAATTCGTCCCAGCGCACGGGCTGTCCGTCGAGTTTCCTCTTGACATGATGCACCGCTTCTCCAAATGCGGTGTAGATATTCCCCACATTGCCTCCACGAGAGTAGCTTTCACAATGTTGGTTGAAATTTACACTCTTGCCATCTCTGACATAAAGAAAATAGCATTGAAATTTTAAGCCTCTGACATTTAAAGTGGGGGACCTCTCCCACGCACACACACATACACACTCACACACACACACACACACACACACACACACACACACACACGTCCTCAACCCGCCATCTCAGAAAGTAATAATGCCCTACTTATGATGGAAGAGACTTGTACCCAGTGGGAAAACAGAAAAGTTCTGTTGCAGAAAAATGACTGTTTGATCTGGAAACCGCCACACACACCTGCCTCTGTTCGTGACTGAGGCCTGGCGGTGTTTAGCACGGTGGTGTGTCTCCCTGCAGAAACCCCCCTCAGTCAGGTCAAGGAATCCCCTCGCATACAGACCATAGCTGTATGTTATGAGGTCCAGTTTACCTGAATCCCACACCATGTGACGTCACATGACCCACGTGTAAGCGTGACCCAAGATGGCGGTTGCTCTGAGAAAAAAAAAAATCCCTGTGCCCGTCCGCCTTGGGACAGAGCCGATTTAAGCAGTCCAGCCGCCGCGCGCTAACCTCAGTTTCCCTCACGTTTCCCCGCTCGCAGGCGGAGAAGATGAACGCCCAGCTGGCCTCCCTGCCCCCGCTGCGCGTCTCCAAGCTGCCCGCCAGGGACGGCTCCCGAACCGAGGTGCTCTCCAGCGGCCTCTACCGCAAGACCGACCAGCTGCTGGAGACCCTGCTCCAGATGAGCGCCAACGTCAAGGTGGTGGACATCACCGGCAGGTCTCCAGGTGTGTGTGCCCCGACGTCCGACTGCTTCCGAGCGCTCGGCCAGCTCGGAAAACGCTCGTTTCTTATCGACAGCACGAGTTAAAAATAACAGTCGCGTGGGCTAAGTTATTATGGGTGTTGAGACCTTGTTGAATCTTGTGGCTGGTGATTTCAGTCTGATCTATGGAGTGTGAATGAGTACTAATTATATGAGCCGCGAATATATTGTCTGATCAGATAGCGTCTGCATTATGAGTGATGTTACTATCAGATTAACCGAGCGTTGTTAATTACTTATCTTATGAAATGTGTGTTTAGTATTAATGAGTGCTGATATAAGATACTTTATTCAATATGAATGAGTGACACAAATGTGTGAATTGAATGAGTGATGATAAAATCAAGCACAGACGATATAGAATGTGAGTGTAAGCATATCTGCGGCAGTATTCAAATGAAAATGCAAATAGGCTATTACATTTCGTTTTCATTCAATGTGCATAAAAACCATGACATAACTCAAATGAAAATGCAAATGTGCGCTTTGAGTTTTCATTTCAAGGTATTGTACGCACTTTATCTGACAATTTTTAAATTTAAATTTTAATAAAAATGTAATTTTAAATATGAATTTTTAAAAAGGAGGGATTGCAGTTTTATTTTGAATTTTGACGTGACACAAAATGATAATTATTTTGAAGTTTTTACGTGACACAAAAATGATAATACAAACAGAAGCAATGCCGTTGCACTTGATTTGTCACCCTTGTGTGATAAAAGCATGAAAATGAAATGATAAATTGTATTATGGATAATGGATAATCATGGATAATGCGGTTACAATAAGAACCTGCTATTTCAAATATGGTTTTCCATTTTCATTAAAATTCTGACAAGGTTGTGTCATAGAGGGCGAGAAAATGAAAAAATGAAATGGACCTTGCATTTAAATTTTAAAATTGTCAGATAAAGTGTGTACAGCGGGCTTTTGCATTTTCATTTGAATTATGTCATGGTCTTTGCGCACATCGATTGAAAACGAAATGCAACTGCCAATTTGCATTAGAATTTTGCCGCAGATGTGCTTTCATACACGTGTGTAGTGATATCAAATAGCGCTAGCGGTACGAATGAGCAACTCTGACATCGGTTGAAAGTGCGTGGTGAATGAGTGAAGACGACATAGCGTGATCGATATCAGGTGAGCTTGTTCTTGAGTGAATTGTGGTCCGTCTCCGTTGCAGTGACCCCCAGCGCACAGCTGCTGGAGCAGACCGCTCGACTGCAGTCGCTAAGCGACACCCTGGACAGGCTCAAGGTGAGCGGCGCGGAACGCTGGGCTTAGAAGCCGAACTGCTAGGCCGAGCCACGTGAATGGAAAAAAAAAAAACTAGCCTCTGCCGGGAGAGAGATATTTACATAGCGCGGCGCTACCCAACCTTGAAATGGAGAACATCTCCCAGTGGAAGCGGCATAGGCCTGTGGGCTGTGAGAATCGAGGAGGGGTGTGTTAATTCAGAGCGGGGGGTGGGGGGGGGGGGGGTCGTCAGGGTTTGCAGAGGGAGAGATGAGACGGAGGGACAGAGGGGACAGAGATGCATGTCATTGCTTCTTTTCTCCGGCCGTATGCTCTCTCTCTCTTTCTCCTCGGCCCTGGGGCGGGAGAGGCATGCTCGCCGACCAGGCGTGAAGGTGACCGACCGCTGCTTTGGGGGGGGGGGTGGGGGGGTGGGGGGGGATTAATTTTTAGAGATGGGGAAGCAGAGCAGTCGCTGCTCGATGGGGTTTTGGGGGTCATAGCTCCCCATTTCTTGTCTGATTTCCCTTCTCCAGGTTCTTATTATTCTGTTTTCCTTGCCCTCCCTCTCTGTTTCCTCTTTACATCCTTTCTCTCACTCTCTCCTGCCTTGCTCCCTCTATCTCACTCCTACTCTCTTCTTCGTTTCTCACTCTGTCTGTGTATCTCTCTTTCACTCTTTCTTTCCCCCCCCCCCCCCCCAAAAAAAAAATTCAAACGTGCTTTATGGGCATGACAAAGTTAGCATTTGTATTGCCAGAGCATGGCAAGGAACATGTGAAACATGAGATGACCAACAGTAATAACAGAATAATGTCTCTCTCTCTATGTCTCTCTCTCTCTCTTTTTCTCTCTCTATGTCTCTCTCCCCCTCTCTCTCTCAGGATGACGTGGCGGAGCACGTGGTCACCCAGAGGCCCGGGGCCCGCGTCCCCTCGGACTTCGCCACGTTTCCCTCCACCTCCTTCGTCAAGGTGAGTACCGGGGCAGGTGGGAGGCGGGAGGCGGGGCGGTGTCACGCCCCATCCCACCCCATCTCCTCACCCATCTCCGACCCCGACCCCCGTCACCCTTCCCCAGCACAAGCAGCATGCCACACTCACTGCCAGACGGCAGCTGTGGTGTCCTCGACCGTTCAGAAACGGTTTCTAGAACATTCCCCGTTCCGCTGCTCTCCTTTAGAAGGGTCTTGGTGCTTTAGCGTTTACCCCTGAACTCCTTGCCTCCTTGAAAGGGGGTCTCCCATGACAGGGCTACGGTTTCGAGAGCGGAGCGCCCTTTCGCCAGGCCCCTCCCTTGTTTTGTCTGGAATCGGCCGGGCCCCCCGAGGGTCCCGGGCTCTCCCTCCCTCACAGCTGCCTCCATTTCGGCTCTGGGGGGGCAAGAATAAGTTGCGCCTGGCAACGGGGCTCTCCCGCGTAGCCATTCAAATATTTTCTCTGGATGCGGCGAGGCGGCGGAGGTGGGGAGGGAGGGAGGAGGCCCGCCTGAGCGCCCGCGGGCCTGAGCAAACACGCCGCAGGGTCGTGGGAACGGGGAGCGGCGCCTCGTCTGAGCGCGCTCCGCGTTTGTCCTAGCCCCAGATTACCTAGACGCGGGCCTGCGGAAATTAGCATGCAAACGATGTTTATTCAGATCCTCTCCCTCTCTTTTCTCTCTCCTGTCTTCCCCCCCCCCCCCCCCCCCCCCCCAGGCCAAGGAGGAGAAGAGGGGTGACGCGGTGCTGGTGGGGAGGGTGATGGTGCCCTGCTCGCGCGGTCAGGAGCAGGTCCACCGCCTCGTCCTCTCCCGGCCCGAGCTCCATCGAGTGCACCGCCTGCTGCTGACATAGGCCCCGCCCCCTCCTTAGCCGCAGCCCCGCCCACTGCCCGTCTGTCTGTTGCGAGTGGATGATTGCAGGCTGTCTGTCAGGCCCCACAATCCCCAGTCCCCTCCCCCTCAGGCCCTCATGATTCTGTCTCCACCTCCAGGCTCACAGTTAACACAGGGATTGGCCGGAACCGTGGCAACACTACACGGACGAAGGAAAGCAAAGCCTTTGTTCTCATTGGTCACCACGAAAAAGGGCAGTTAGCTTTGGGAAAAACTTCTTTTGTTGTCATTTTTTTTTGTTTTGAGTAGAATGTAGTTCCTTTTGATATAAATTGATCTTAGGTAGACATTTACTTAAAAAGTCCAAAGGGGAGTTTTTTCTGCCAGTGCATCGTTTCCTAGGAAAACTAGCGTGAAAGATTGAGTTCTGAAAGTTCTTGATGAACGGAGAAGAGCGATGGTGACAGACAGAACAAAAGCCGTTCGCACGCGGGAACAGGCTCAGCCAGCGCAGATCCATTCATTTACACACTCCCGGGTCTGCTACGTTGACAACCGCTTACGCGAATACGAATGCATCTGTCTCACACGAATGGAAGGTGTATTTAAACTCCTGTATTGTCGTCGCTTTTTAACTTGAATATTTATGTGGGGCGTGTATAAAATATGTATTATCACATCTGTGTTCTGAACTGCAAGGCGTTTGTTCGTTCATGTACTGTTTGAAGTCAGTCATAACAAACGGTTCCGGTTAAATCTAAAATAAATTTGCTTAAAGGGATTTGAGTGGGTAGAATATTTAGTTTTGCTTATGAATTGCTAAATTGTTGTTTCAACTGGTTCAAGTCATATCAGGACATTAACCGTGTGTTGTTTGGACCAATGGCGTACTCGCTTTCTGCCTAACCAAGTATACTGCCCTGCTTCCAGTGTGCGCTGCATTGTACTTCTGTTCAGACTGTTTTTTTTAATCCAAACAAACAAAGCCTGAAGTATCTTGAAATATACAAATCTCATTTAACTTTCGTTTAGCTTATTTCGGGAATGAATTGCTGAGCCTAAAGCCAAAACCAAAAAGCGACTTTCTTTCTTTTGACCGCGATGTTCGTTTGGGAATCGTCTAGCGCCTGTTCAGTTGCACGAGCAGGTGGAGTACAGTAGATGTGTAGTTACCGGTTAATTGGCTCGCCAGGCCATCGTCCCAAGACCATGCCTTTCACTGATCAGCAAGAGAGATGTGCTTTGCTCTCCCCGCTGGATGTTTCTACCTATTCAAAGTGCATTATTAATGTGGTGTCCCGTAGACCTGCATGCACGGTTTCTCCTACTGGCGACAGTGAGCAGACCGCGGTGTTTAATACTTAGCCACGCGCATAAAAATTAACCTTGCTTGCGGCCTTTCAAAATGGCGTTCCGCCTTTTAGATGCAGTAGGCAGTTTACCATGACACTAAACCCAGTGACTGCAGCCTCCTCTGATGCTGTCTGTAGTTTTAAAGGCCAGAGGAAAGCCAGACTGACTGATGTGTGTGCTATCAACGGTTAGGAGCCTTAAACTGATCAGAGTTTACACGGTAAAGCCAGGTTTGCACAGCCTCACTCTCAGTTTTCTTTCAGTGGAAGTCGCAGCGCATTCGGGTAAAAGACGTCTTCGCCCAAGTTCATCGCCCTAGTAGTGTTCACTTGTCCGTGTTCCCTCATGACTTTTCGGTCTCCTGGTTCCGTGCTCTCAAAGCCTCTTGGAGTAGGAGGGCTGACCTCGGATCAGTTTTGCCTTTTTGTAGGCGATGTTGGATAAGGTTGCTGTGCGTACAGGGGGAACTGATCCTAGATCAGCAGCTCTACTCTGAGAGCCGTCCTGTGGAAGTGTCAGCGGCAGGCACACTTCATGTAATCATGCCTCCTGACTGTAGCAGCTGCCCAGCCCACAGTGTGCCGAGCGACTGCATGTGCTTCTTAACGCTGTATCCCGTAGTGCCCCAGTGTCCAAGACCAACCGCTGGCCTCGTAGCTCTGTAACCATCTGGACAATAAAGCTTTATCACAATGGAAAGAGCCCTGCTTGCCTGGCTGTGTTTGTGGCGTGGTGTCGGATGAACATGAACGTGAAATATTTCTGCCTCAGGTGCCGCTCTGCGTATGGCATCGGAGGTAATGAAAATCAAGGACTTTTAAAGGCGAAGATAAATGAAAGCGTTGAATCCAAACGTTTGCAGGAAATAATTAAGATTGAAACTTGCAGAGGTTTTGAAGAAAAAATAAAGCCAAGATGAAAATAGATCCGAAGAACCAGGAGAACCGAGGCTTTATTTTAAACCCTGAAGAAGGAAGAAAACACACGGCAGTGCTCTTCAATCATGTTCATGTGGGCTGCGTCCAGTGTTGTCCGTCATTTCAAGGGAATTATGCTCGTAATTTAAATCTGAACTCGGGCAATTACATAATCAGGATGCTGATTGTACAAGGTCCTTCACTTGCTGAAGTAGGTACTGAAAAAGAACCCAGACCCATACCTCGCTGAGATGGTCCTCCTGGAGAAGGATCTGCTGAGAGTTTTCCACCATTTAAATGAGCGAATATATCTTCATTTCATAACGTACGTGTGTGTGTGTGTGTGTGTGTGTGTGGCTGGTGGACTGCATGAGATTTGAAATGGCCTTATTAAAACCGCACCGCAGGGTTCTCGTGATCAGACTCTCGAAAGCTTTATGTAATCATAGAATTAGAAGTAGGTGCTCATGAAAATATGTACTACTGCTCGCTAGACAGAATAACAGCCGTATACTTTGAGACGTTTAAGTGTGGTGTTCCAGAAAGTATGAACCTTTTTAGATGAAGCTGGCCTCCAGGGTTCTCCGAGAGTTTCAGAACCCGCGTTTTGGGTCCAGTTGGACCGACGCTAACCGTAAACGAGCATTCTGGGGGCGCTCTTTCCAAATGCCAAAAGGCTGAAAGTCAGACCGGCTGCCAGTTGCGGTTTCAGTCGTCCGTCTCTTCACCTTTTTCGAAGATGTGAACTGAAGCGCCGGTTGGATCCTCTCTTCCTGAGCACCTGGGGTGTCTCTGCGTCCCTGTGGAAGCGGTGGAAGAGACTTCATTGAGAAACATTCGGGCGGTGTGCCTGTCGTCTTCCTGCTGAGGAGTATGCTGAGGGCTGAGAAAGTATGTCTGTATTGGAAAAGAAATGTCCCTTAAGAGTATGAATGTGTGTGCGTTCTCTGCTCTCCCCCGGTTTGTGTGTCTTAACATTCTGACAGCCCATAAACCGAACCAGCTGCTCTAAACTTGCTGCAACACAGCTGTCCTGGAATCTTGGGTCTTTTCATTTCGGTTTCCCTCCAGCCCTGTACTCAACGGTCTAAATATAATTGCTGCTAATTGTTTCCCTTTATGTCCTTATAGCCTGCACATGTCTTTATGTCTGGTTATACCGCCATTAAAAAGGCCAAAAAAGTCAAAAATAGCAGCGTTTTTACAAACGCACGAAAGTGTTTATGAGATCACCTTTCGCTTCCCCGCGTCGGCTCTTAAAAAGGCGCGAGTGAATTTTGCCCTTTTCTGCCATGAATTTCCTGTTGCCTGTGCGGTGATTAATTCTATTAAACAAATGAACATCGCCGTTTACAAGCCAACGCGCGACGGCTCGCTCCATTAGCGTCCTGACGCCCATTAATGGAAGCGATGCACGCCGCGAGACAGGCGATTTGACGCGACCTTGGGTCAATTACCCGTGTAATTAATTATTCCGCTGATTAAGACGCCGCACCCCCCAATTACGGCGGCGGACGCGATAGCACCCCCCCCCCCCCCCCCCCCTCCGCGCGCAATAAACGACCACGCCGCGGGACGGTTTACCAATGACAATTACAATACATCTGTTCGCGCGGCTCCTCGTTAATTCTGATGCGCTCGTGTAGCCGCTGCCACTTAATTGCAATTAAGCCGAGCGTCTGTGCGGCGCTAATTTAGTCCGCGCTGTTGTAGCGCCGTTCTTTAAATCAGGGCTGACCCGGGTTTGACGGCTGCAGTGCTGGAGTTGTTGAAAACTAGGATGAAATAAAAGTTAAACGCTGAATGATGTGAAGGCTTTCCGAGTGTCTGCCAGTGATATTTACTCTGAGTGCTTCTAACTAGGATTTGGCATTCTCGACAACTAGACATATCAGACTAAAAATGCAAGGCCTCGATCTCTGAAATACTCAAAGTGAATTGCAACCGAAATGTATTACTGCCACGGCATAAAATATAAATCGAACCTCCTCCTCCCCATGATGTTAACAGGGTGCATGTGCACGTATGCTACATCTATTGCACACCCCATAAATTGCCAAGCGCACGCACACGTGCATGTACGTCAAACAGCTGTTCAGAACACAAAGGTAACCCGGTGGGTTTCACAAGGCTGTTTAGCCGAGCTTGTGCTCTCCGTTGGGCTATAAGCGGGCCCCCGCCGGGCCGCATAATGAAGTGAAGACGCATGAAGTCAACGTCAGCGCACCTGTGACCTTTCCCACTCGTCATCAAAAGGCCTGATGTAGGGCAAAACTAAATATGGACCAGTCGTAGGAGCTGGACGCGGTCCCAGAACAACAGAATTACAGGGCAAATTGCTTTACAAATGATATAGCAGATACTGACTCAAAGGCTGACAAATAACCACCTGAAGAGAACTGGAGCTCCAGAGGCGACAGCTTGAAGCCCGATTTCATGAGTCACTTCACATAAAAGTGCACAGGTGTCAGGTAAACTTTCTGAGGTGCTATTTAAAGCAGAGTTACTGTAATCAGAGGAGACCACTCGGTTGGGGGGGGGGGGGGGGGGGGGGGGGGGGTTTCTGCTAACGCAGGCGCTAGGAAACTGCTAACTCTAGTATGCTACTGTCCAGCAGCACAAGAAAGACGCAAAGCTGTCTGTCTGAATAAGACCACCTCACAGAATGGAGCTTAGTCTGAAGTGATGTCACATCAAAAATGGCGTTAACATTATTGGCATCTTAGTGCACATCACTGTTGTGGTTGTATTTGTGCAAGATTATATTGATAACCATCTGGCTGGAAACGCCTCTCTTGGTGAGAGAGGTCATTGTTTATATTGCTATATTTTCTTCCGCATTAACATTGGAAAGTTCCATGCATGCAGATTAAGTGACCTGCCTCTGTAATTTCCAGCCTAAATATAGCCATTGCCATTAGAATTTTGAATCGAATTGAGCTCATAACCCTAAAAGGGATGATTTCAAGCTGTGTGTAAGACATCCGCCAAGGCAGGTGTTCCTAGGTTGTTTTGCCAGGGGGAAAGTGAAATTGCTTGATAAGCAAGACACTAGTGCCAGGCTGGTTAACAATGACTTGAATTAATTGTCCAGAGGAGAGAATGATAGGATTTTATTATGGATCTCAGGGGTATGGTAAGTTGTCCAAGAAATAAATCTTTTTCTTTTTCATATTTAGACTAGCTTTTTCGCATTACCAGACTGAACGTTTTTTCTTCGCACACAATTCCAGTTTTCATTTTGAATTGCCATTCCGAAGTAGCTTGATTTAATGTAAATGCAGCTTATGTCAATAAAACCTTTATTCTAATTCTGAAGCCAATTATCAGTTATGGGTCTATGAGAAAGAAACAATGGGGTTGTAAGTTTCTGAGTTTGATTACTTAATTTCTCAGCCAGTGCTCGTATTGTAATTCTGTGCCCTTGAAATACTTCTACGTCTGAAGGCCTTTGTGTGGTGCTTTTAATTGTCTAAGTCCCCAGGGACTGAGCGTACAGACAAAAGTTGCTGCAGGTGTACAAGACTGCACGGTATGATGTTGCTTAAAAAAAACTGTAGCCTGAACCCTAACAAAAACCCTAATCCTAAAAAAACCCCAAAGCTTTTTTAAATATAAGAAATATAGAGAAATATATATAAAAATAATTCACATTTAAAAAAGTATAATAAAATATTACAATGTAAGAAAAACTGAGGTTTTCTATTTAAAATGTTATAATTGATTTCATAATAAAATATTTTTTTTAATTATTCAGTTTCATCATCTTGGCAGGAACCCTGCATGGGAATGATGTAAATATCCTTTAAATATCCTCGATGTGGATAGTGAAGTGCTTCAATCCGACTGCTTCCCACAAAGCACCAGGGCGGATGGGCAATGCAAACCGCTTTAGCTGGCGAACACATGCTGTTAAATCCATTTGAACTGATACAGAATGGACCACCTACTAGTAATGTTCTCTCTAGCTGAGCTCGAGAGCCCAAGCTGCAGATGGTCTCTGTTGGGGCCTGGTCCTCTTGCTGTCTTAATAGGAACACTGATGGGTGGAAGGGATGGACTTTAGCCCCTTCTGACTGTAGGGCACGATCCAGCAGAGACTCACTGGAAAAGACCACTGCTCTGCTCCTCACGGGGTTAGCTTTGACTGTGTGTCCACCCATTACCTTTTTCCTGTACACACTGTTTTCTGCCATCACTATCAATTAGGAATTCTGTCTTTTGATAACACTCACTGGGAATTCATTAGAACTATAACTTAAAATTACATTAACACTCAAAAATTACGTCAATAGTCACAAATAGACATGGTACCACTGTAACATTACCTTGACCCACCATATGCCTAATTGCCCTAATTAATGTAAGCAATTATAAATGTCTACATAATGCTTATGAGAGTTATGAGTCACTCTTATGAATGACTATTCTCTCTCTCTCTCTCTCTGCATGTCGAACCACTGCCCACTAGATGAGAGCTCACAAGTGTCTAAACCTGTTAATATCATAATTATATCCAGTCTTTAATTGGCTGTATTCAGCTTCAAGCAAAGCAAGGGTACATTCACGTTCCAACCAATCAATGTAGCAGCCAGTTCTGTTTGAAGCAATAGATTGATCCCCTTTTCAGTGATACAGCCATTTTTGTTTTTACTGAGCTCTAGTGTGTAAATTATTCCAGGCAGGCTAGTTGTAATGGTTGGCAGCTGTGTGGATATTCCACTTTCCCAAAGTTGTCAGGAGCAGGGCCTAAATGAGTCCAGCAAACAGTCTGCAGGTCTGATTTAGTCCACCTCTACTGCTGTCTGAAGTTATCCCATAATCCTAAGCTTCTCTGATCTCTGCTGCCTGTGCTTTCTGTCCTGTGGAACAACAGGGAAAGTTGTCCTCAGGGAATCTCTCTGAATGTGTCATCCTGTGTCAAACAGGCAAACAGTATATGGGCCAGAGCTGGAGAGGGAAAACAAGGCATGAGACATCTGGGTAAAGTTTGTAGACCGTCCTTTTAATTACACAACCCCCCTGTCTGACACATGCTTTGGAGGGCAGCCTTCTCAACAATGAGGTTTTGGCAAATGTGACGCTCCAGCTAAACCAATCGACAAGAGTGATGAGTGTGTCTGTCCATAGTTTGCTCTTAAAACAGACTTGCACAAGGACAAGCAATCTGCTTTGCTCTTTGCACAGACTTTGCTTAATGTGCGTGATGGCATTTCCTCATTTTGATGCTCTACGAAAACACTGCTCAATCCTTAGAACCCTTGAGTTTGCAGGCTATATAATTTCCTGTGTTTGTAGGTCATATCATTTTTCTAGTTGAATATGGGCAAAACATTTTTACCCAGTCCTGTGAATGTAGGTGGTATGAAGAATTCTTGACAGTGTGGTTTGTTGATTCATGAGAGTTGCACTGGACTGTGGTGTTTGACTGGATTACAATTTATTGAAGACGGAGATTATTTTGTAAAGGGCAACTGAGATATATGGTTGTTGTTCAATCCCATTTCTATATACCTGATGTTTATATTGAGATGTTTCCTTCTGATTATGCTGTCTGTCTTTCCCAACACCCACAATGAATCTCGCAGAAGTGGCTATTGAGTTAGAGGTAAAAAAAATTGTGAAAAACAGAATGATCACTTATCACCAACACGGTGAAGAAAACAGTTCCACAAGGCGTGCAGGTTTTGCATCACATAAATCCGGGCTAAATGGACAGGCTTTCATTTCCCTTCAAGGGCATGTCGGTTCGGTGGGCAAGAAATGCAGCTTTGTTGAAATCGAAGTGTAAATGGTAAACTTAAGAGGTCCTTTACTTCCACCTGGCTGTCTGGCTGAGAGAAGACGAGATCTGCTCTTAGCCGAACTCAAATCAATAGGCTCTTTGAGGTAACTTTCACACAAGGATTGGGTCCTTTGTTTTACTTTCAAATCTGCTAAATTGGCTAAAGTGGGCAACCTGAAATGCATATTGTTTCCATTCCTCTTCCTCAATATTGTCATGTTTATAGTTTTGCTTCCGATTTATTTGAAGACAAATTTGTAATGCAGTGTATTACAAAGCTGTAATGCAAACTCGTCTCAGCTATATAAAAGACATTTGCCATTGTCAGACTAAAGAATTAAGCAATTTCTTTTTCAAACAGACATTTGATTTGTGAACTTGGTTAAAATCTATGCATGGATTGCACCAGCATTATATATTTCTCTTTATTGGGAGGTGTAGTTTTGAGTTCCTATAAGGATCATATAAACAAATACTTTATATGCTGAAGCACAGACAAGCTGTGTCCTTGACAACTAGTCATTTAACATGCAGATATTTGTCCACACACATTTGCATAAGTAGAGTTTAAATTTAATTTAACAATGAATGTTCACTGATTTAAAAAATGGAATTGCATATTGTATATTAAGCTCTCCTCTCCCATATGATTCCCTTATGATCAATCTGTGCGTTTCTTCCTTCTTTAATGGTCAAGTGGCAAATCTCAAGGTCAACAACCTGAAAGGACAAAACTCCACAAGGATCATTTCAGATCGCTCGCTGTAATGAGACACAATAAGCACTCTGCTAATCAAGCACAAGCTACACTGACTTCCCTGAAGCACGGGCAAGCTTTGTCCTTGGCAACTGCTCCTTCAACCAGCAGATATCCGTCCGCCTTTCAATTTGCATAATTGGGCTGCTTTTAAATAATTTTTATTAAACCACAAAGGTCAACTGGGAATAGCGCTGTTGTGCAGTGATGACCTTGGTAAATAGAACTGGTAAAGAATATAAGGCAGGGTGAAGTCAATCAGAAAAGATTATGCAGATTTGCTTATCTGAGAAAGAGGCCACTGGCAATAATGCCCCTACTGCTCTAAGTGAGTACCGCGGGATCTTTAACAACCACAGTCAGGAGTCAGGAACTCTGTTAAGTACCTTTATCAAAGTGTGGCATCTTCTACTGCAGGGATTTTAGAACTCACTGCTGGGACCCATTGTGTGTGCTGGTTCCTGGTCCCAACGTAACGGCTAATTCTGTATTGTAACGAGCGGTTAATTGTTCTTAATTACATCCTTTAAAAGTCCACTGAAGGATGATTAGCTGTCTTATGGACAATTTGTGTCAGAAATAGCTGTGTGTGCCATGGACAATAAAGGACTCAGATTCACATCCTAGGATTGTAATGTGTGGTACGGCTAATGACTTTTGAATTGATTAAATTATAGACCGACAGATGAAATCAGTGGGGTCCTAACTGCTGGAAGTGTGGACACCTGGTCACTGCAACTAAACCATTTGTGGAAAATGAGACGTTCATTGACAGTGAAAATGGCAATAAATTATACAGGCATTATGTTTAGTACAGTGTAGTACAAATGCAAGTAAAATAAATAAATGGTAGAACTGACAAACAGTCTAAACGGACGTTAGAACAATCTCAAGTGATAAGTGCATTATCTGTGGCAACCAGCATGTACACAATGTGTCTGAAGATCACTGTTCTGCAGTAGAGTCTCAATCACTGTGCTGGTGCATTGGATGGGGTGGAGATAAGGGCTTCCATTGTTCAGAATAACAAAGATACAGGATATGTTATTGAAGGTTTTTGGGGTAAGGTAAGCATAACTCTTTGTAGAATTCCTGATGTTGTAACACTCTGATCTATAGTAAATTAGTACAGGCCACTAGCTCCTTCTCTATGCTCACCTGAGTATTGGTTCTCAATAATTATGTTACATTACATTTATTCAGCAAACACTTATCCAGAGAGACTGGAAGAGATGTTAATTTAATCACATTTTCCTCTCTTAAAATGTATTTCCCCTCCTGATTTGGAGAGGAATTAATGAGTTTTCCAGGTAAATATGCTTTTAAAGTGCAGTAACTCAAAAACGCTCATTTATACTAAGCTAGATCACCATGGTAACATCGCCTGCTTCAACAAGTATGTACCGAAAATAGGACTGTCCCATTCAATTAAATCCTATCTGTTATGGAAAAGATGATGACAGAGACCCCATTGGCACTGGGGATGGGGGCCAATGAAAATATTTTCTTCCATTAAAACAATATATCTATTCTATGGAATGGATATAAGTAACTTGCGATAGTTATTATTTGAATGCTTCCAACCCCTGTTGATGCATTTCATAGAGATTAATCCAAAATGTGAATTCGTATGAAATGCACAACAGTGTGAAGCTGCTTCAATAAGTCTATGAGTATATACACTACATACTTATTTTAGAATAGGTGTGTATTAATTTCACAGGCAATACAATAGTGTCGCGTATTCTTTTGTTGTATTATTTTTAAACTTTGTATTTAGGGATTTTGATGGATGCTTGTATACGGCCACAATTTATTTTTAATGTGGATATGCTATGTTTCACAGGCATATTTGCTGATGTTCCACATAATTCACTTTATATGCAATGTGCCTTGAAAATCACTGTGACATTTAGAATTTAGCTCATTTTAATCTACACATAATAATATCGTGACTATGTAGAACTGATACAATATTACAAGGACGGAAGTTATTACAAGTATAATTTTTTATTGCTGCACTATAGTTTATGATCATTTCCTTGTTATTTAACTGCTGTGGAAATTTACTGTTGGTAAAAATATGTTTTCAAAAGAAAATCACTCCAGATATTTTTAGGCTCGATAGCAAATAACATAAAACTGATGAGTTTGCAAGAAAGACTAGCAAGACATGTTTTTCTCAGTAAAATTAAGATTTATAGGGGGTAATTTATTCTGTCAGGCAATTTTCCATGACATTTGAAGGGCAGTGTTGATATTTGTCAGTTTTCCACAATTTCAAAGGATGAATATAATTTTAAGGATTTTGGGACGACTGATAAATGCAAGCTGTAGATAGTGTTTTTAGAAGCCCTGTTAACTAGGTAGGTGCCTGACAAACGGAATGCATAACATACTGTACTTATATATCAAACACAAAACCAAACCAGGCAGTTTCATTTCACATTCGCACAGCATGACCCCGTGAACTATTGGAATGAATGCTGAAGACTTGAGGAAATAAAGAAAACATCTGTTTTTCAGAGTTGAGCAGTCCGTGAAACTTCAGAACAGCATAATGCTCCTGTTTTCTCTAATTTCTGATTCTATGCACATGATGAATTAATTTAAAAAAAAACAACAACTTTCAGTCCAAGGAAATTACTTTTCATACTAATCATGGATTTTTAGCTCTATTTAACCAGATGTTCAATTCAGGAAAAAATACTTACTAGTCAAGGCTGTTAGATAATGTAAAAGGCTGGACTTTTATACTTATTAGACACAATACTTCTGTACAGGATCTGCTAATTAAACACAACTAGATTTTTCTAAAAAGCTTGATGACACCAAAATAAATATCATCTGACTATTGCACTTGTATTTTGTTTAAACTTTACTTAACCTGGTAGGTGAGCTGAGAGCTCTTTTGCACTGACAACCTGTTGAATGCAAGTGGGCACAGAATGCACTGGCTAGACAGCCATTCAGATGTAGCAGATGATTAGGTGGCTGGACGTACAGTAGAGCCACTTTTATTGGAGTATGACCAGGACATTGGGGTGAACTACCCTAGTCTTTTGAAAAGTGCAATGGGATTTTTAATGATTACCTGAATATCCATCAGAGTTTAGAGATATGGCTATGTGTAAAGGGAAAGATTTAATTGCTAATGCTCCCAGCAGACGGCAATCACAAATACACATTGATATAAAACTTATAGAACACCTTCCTCCTTTTTTTGCACAATGTACTCTTGATACAACTGTAAGCTAGGCAACACTTCTTTTTATTTATTTTTTATAAAATCAATACAAATGTCACAAAAGCTTCCCCCGCCCTCCCCCATCCTGTGTCACGGTCAACTTCCTGTGCACAACCTGCCAATCAACTGTAAATGGAGCAACGCTGGCCAATTAGCACTGACAGAAAATGAATGCACAAATTGCACATGATGAGGAATCATAGTCCACCTGTTTGTCATTCCATATGTTCCCCTTGTCAAAATACTCCTTCAGGAAACAACGGAGCATTCCTTCAGAAATTAGGATGATCGGAGTGAAGCAACATTTACAGTGTCGCACAACATGGAACAACTTTAATGACTAATGAAAATATACACTGTGCTTCAAACTTGTTTAAAATACATGTCCGCTGAGACAGAATAGGAGCACATCCTGGACACGTTATTCTATGGCCATATAAAATAAAGACCTGTCCTTTGATTATTAAACAACATCCTTGGGCACACGAAACCCCATCTCATTCTGGTGACGTCTTTGCATGGAACCCGGCCCCGGAGTGGTTTGGCACAGACCAAGTGGATGAGGAAATGTCTTTCCTCTCAGCCGGTTGATAGTGTTCCAACTTGAACCCAGGACAGCACAAACAAATTACTCTCCTGAGAAAAAGAGCGCCAGGTTGTTGATATCTAATTTCCAGCAAAACAAGATCCATTACTCCGAGAAAAATCGAGTTTGCCTGGAATTTTAGAGCATGATTTAAATCTATGGCCCCCACAAAAATCACATGATACGAACAAATCTTCTCCCACAGTACTCTCTTCTCAGGAATGGCTAAGATCCCAGATTATATTATTGGGAAATAAATCGGCAATGTAGTCTCATATTCGAAACAGTTAAAAAAGTTAACACGAAGCCGGGGCCTCATTTATAAAAATGTTCTTAGATTTATACTTGAACTTAGGCTTAAGATAATTTCCGACAATGTGCTTACATTTGATTCATAAAAGATACTGAGCATAAAAAATCTTGCTTATGCAGGTTCTAAGAAGCCCATTTGTAACTTACGCACCTGTGATCTATAAATCTCAAATTAACTTAAAATTGATGGCACCCGAATGTGCCTTACAATCAGCAATTTCCCCTTATATAATGCTAGCACAAATGAGAGTTTAGTTAGGAGTAACCATGGACCAAAAAATAAAAGCAAACTTTTTGGAAGATCATCATGCGCAAAAAAAGTCATTCCGGTCTCTCAAAACTCTCTCCCTTCTAAAAGCACGGTTTTCAATGTCTTCCAATAACGCAAGAACAGCCATAGTTACTTTTTTCTAATTTGACACACTATTTATAGAACATCACATCCTGTTTTTAATTCAAAACACCTTGCGTCTGGCAATTAATTCCTCACAGCTTTAATTGATAATTCATATCAAATTGTTCATAAAGCTAATGCAAAGTTCACCACAGGCTTGGATGCATATGAATCCCAAACTGCAATACCCCTACATAACCAGCAGGAAAATCACTTACATCAAGTCTAGACACTGCGTAGAGATAAGATCATTTCCATGTCAAAGTAAGGTTTTATAAATAACTACTTATACGTGGTTTTCTGTGTAAGTCATACTTAAGATCAAAATTGATCGGAAGTCCATTCTATAAATGAGGCCCCTGGAGTTTAGTTGTGTTATAGATTTGGTCCATACTGTAGCTAAACAATTTTTTGGTTACACATTTATTGAGGTGGGTTTTTATTAATATTTGATAAGCTCTGTTTGAAGGCCAGAGCACATTATCCCTTAAAAGTCATAAACACACATTAACAATATGAAGGGCATATAAAACTGATATTAGGTAACTATATGCATTATGACATTACTTACATGCAATGTGAAAATCAGTTGTTAAAAGCTAATTTTATTAATTTATGCTTATACCCAATTGTACTGCATTATGTAACACTTATGAAGGTATTATAAATGCTGCATGAGACCAATTTCAAGTGAAGTGTTATCAGTTCTCTCCATTTTCCTGAACTGGTTTGACATTTGTGAATGGAACACAACCGATTTGTGCCTGAACATTAAGCAAAGGCACCTTCGGACAGTATACACTGCAGAAAACATAATGTTGAATAACATGGCAATAAATTCAAGAGATCTTTATAAATGAAAACGTTCCACACTTAAAATTCAATGGGAGATATAACATGGAGTCTAGTTGCTACTAATGCCCATTAGAGGTAATTAGTATTAAAATATGGCTGAGCATCCACTGTCCTGTTGTGTATAATGTAGATTTAAATGTTTTTACTCTACACTGGAGTTAGAGTAGTTAAGCAATCTCTGACTGAAGGGAAAATAAATAAAGTTTCCATAGAAACGTAAAGGGGAAATATATTCACATTCAGATGAATACATTGTGAATCAAGTACAAATTATAAATGTATCAGAACCAAACAGACATGGAAAATTTGCTGAAATAAGCAAGTTTTATAATTACCTGCTTAGAAGGAATGAAGAGCTCTTTTCACCGGCAGGGTTTACTGAATACTGAGAATACTGAGAACACTGAAAAGCATGAGATCTACAGGATCAAAAAGACCCACCCCACCTGCACAAATGTAGTCATGGAAGTAGAACTCTATACTTTCTGCCATAAACAACACATCACATTGCTGGTGTTACATTTTATTTGGATGCTTTCCATTATGTGGCTAGCGCTGCTACTTCCCGTTTCATACCCTGATGGGTTAACCAGTTAGCCCATAACTCAGAAAATCAAATAACAATTTGAGTGCATAGCATTGGGGTAATGCATAGCATTATTTGTCTTAAAAAATAAATCATGCTCTCGGCAGGTATTCTGAAGCATTTTAATCAAAAATTAGAAAGTGTGCTACTATCGATTAACGGCATTTACAGATTTTTACAAGCAAAACTTTACATTTTCCCACTGAATGAAGAAATAGTGGCAATATCCCCAGTGGCCACAGAGAAGCACGCGTTATTCTGTTTCTTTGTGCATTTTCACTTCATGAATCGCCTTAATGACATGCAAATGTTAAAATTAAGTGGTAGTACAGGGATTCTTGGTAAAAAGCCCAATTCTCAGAAAACTGAACACACACTAACAGGACTCTGCCACTGCAGAAACATTATTGGCAATTACTTCCACTGCAGAGAGGCTATGTACGGGAAAGACCGCTTTCAGAAGCCTGATCAGCAGACAAGAAACCCTCCATTTTCATTTACGTTACTATAACAAACCTCATGTGTAATGCACCACCTTTAAGGGGTGTAAAATTAGAAAAAACAGATTTTAATTTACCGAGGTAGAGCTCCTTTCTCGTGCCAGTTTATATTGCATTAGCAAGCTGTGTAACGTCAGATTAAAGGTTAACTGTGCCCAGTTTAGTAGTAGTTGTGTGAAATCAAGATAGACGGAGCAGTGCACTTCAGGAAAAAAAATACACACTGCTGAATTCAAGTCCATTCATCCTAGACGTGGGATGATTAGAACAAGGCATGTTCCGAACACTGTTTTGATGTCATAATATATAAATCTGGGTGTGTAATGTGGAAAAGGAAAACAAATTCATCCCACATTTGTAAACCCTTCATTTTTCTCCCATGCAAACACGAATCAGTGTACTTCACCGGATTTAACAAGCTCTGCGTTCAAAGATGTGCAAACATAAGATTAAATGGCTAAAGCACATGGATTCTATGTAACATTTAAAAACCCCTAATGCAGCAATTAATCAAGCCCCACCCACAAAAAAGGGAAAAAAAAACACACGCAATTACATCTTTGGAAAATTACACAGACATTTAAAAACAAACAGACTGACAGCAATAAAAAAAAAAATGACACAGGTATCGATGTGATGCACAGACCAGTTGAGCTACTTGATTCAGTGTGACTCCTGCCCATCTAAGCTCCATTGCTGTGGCTGACAGTCTCATTACGCTGTTCCCAGAACGCAGCGTCGTGTCGTTTTGCAGGCTGGGCGTGGTCGTCTTTGAGCACACGTGCGTCGCGTAGGAAGGGAACTGGTGCACCCTGTGGGGTACCTCTTACACTTCCCCACCCAGCCCAGATCTGGACTGGACTGGCCCCCCCCTGCTGGACAAAACCGCAAACTGTGCAAGGCTTCCAGCAGTGTGCTCTTTAGTGCAAATAAGTTTGCCGAACTCCTGTCAGTTTCACCGTCTCCGAGGGTCATTTTCGTAGTGGAGACAAGGCTGGGTTCGGTTTGGCCCCTGGGACAGGCCTATTGAAAGAGAGACAAGAGGATGAAAACAATGATTACCAGAGCTGTACCTTGTTCCAGATGAGACTACAGCTGACTGAGGAATGCAAAAAACCCTTTGTTTGGGGAACTAGGAGGAAATGGAGTACCTGTATGAGTACACACATCATTAAGCACAGCACAAAACGGGACGCTTCGTGAATGTGAATCGAGGTGCGTGTGCAAGGTTTGTTGCGTCTTGCGAGTGCTGTGGAGGTATGGTCTTAGCCTTCAGGCATGGCGGACATAAATAGATATCAGCACGACGCGAACCCGGGAGATTTGCAATTCGTTGCGTGAAACCTCAGTCCCTGCTTCTGCTGGAGCAGATGCGCACCAGCAGGTGGCGCTATCTGCTCCAGGCTCTGCCTGTGTGTGTCGCAACTAGGCAAGCTTGCTGATAGAGACTGACTAGGCTCCATATAAGGAGACAATAGGTGGGGATTCACTATACTGGTCCACTTCCCACTATGACAGTGAGAAAGCATGAGAGCTAAAGATGTCAGGATTCAACAAGTTCAAAAAAGAACAGTTAAGTGTTCTTAAGTTAAGTTAAGTTAATGAACAGGTCCTCTCTCAGTCTCTGGACACTGTGCAGAAGACGCAGACTTATAAAAATGATTGTGGTAGTATTACGTTTTGTACGTTGCTTTGGATAAAGCGTCTGCCAAATAAATGTAATGTAATGTACTTACTTCTGAGGTGGAACAGGTCTGAAAAAGAAAAAAAAAAGTTATTCAGGACCAAACATTCAGAGTGTAAACTTCATGTATGTAATTCATGTATGATGATACACATTCAAGCAGACATCTCTATGTTTTTTATATCTTAAGTGTTTGGCATTTTTGATACTTCCAATGGTTGATACTCAATTTAATTAGGATAACTAGTTATGTGCACTGATTAACATACTGACTTTCTTCTCATATCACGATTTCCAGGCGTTTCAGAGTCCACCCACACTGTTGTGCTGAAGAGTCAGGTGACGTACTTGAACGTTTTGACTGGAGGAATGCTGGACACCTTGCCCGTTGGCTTGGGGCTGAGAGCAGAGGGCGTGGTCCCCAGCTGGCATATGGGAGGCTTGGGCAGAACTACCCGGCAAGGGGAGGGGTTGAGGGGCAGGGGTCTTTGAGGTGGGGAGGGGGAGGGTCTTGACTGAAGTTCAGACACTAGCTGTGAATAAGAGAACAGCAGAGGGGGGGGGGGGGGGGAGCAATGGATTTATTTTTCTACAGTTTATGATGCAATAAATTCAACTTCCAGGTGTATTGCTCGTTCATCTTCTTCCTGCTATTAAACAAAACATTATTTGAAGAAACCGCAAAACACGAGGAAACGCCTCGCGCAATGTTATCAGAGTCGACGCCGATTTCTAATGTAAGTTTTTCTCAAAGCGCCGGCAACTTCTTTGCACTGATTAGTAACCAAGTTAAGAGGCGGCAGTATTTGCAGAAGATTAATCATCTTGAATAAATGATTCATAACAAAGAGGACAAAAGCAGACATGTGTTCATTAGTTCTGAGTAAGAGCTGACAGCCCCATAATGGCAAAGCAAGGACAAGGAAAGGAACAGTAGCATGGGGGGAGAGACAAAGAAAGCAAAAAAATTAAAAAATAAAAAGATCCTGAAACCAGACAGCATGTGCCCTGAAACACCCCATGGTTTTCCACTAAATGGAACATTTGCATTATTCCAACAAGGCTGACTCATTCACAGTTGAATGTTGAAGGATGATATTAGGGACTGTTGGAGGACATCTTTTGTAATCAACACCCTTGAAAAGCTTCAAATGTACTAAAGGTCAGGATTAACAAGAATATTTGCATTACCCCTACACAATGGGCTAATGTAATGTTTGAGGATTTCGTAACAAACAGTTTTAGTAAAGATCGTACTCGGATGGAGGGAGGGAACAACGGAACAAGGAAGGCGGGTTTTACAGATGAGCGACAGCGGCAACTTACCAAAGGGCATCTGGTCGGGCTGAGGGGCAGGGGCTTCTTCGGCGGGGTGAGTTTGGGCAAGACTGCTGGAGATTTCGGAGGAACGGGGGGGGGCTTGCCCACCGGCAGGGGCTGGTCCCGCGGACCGCGGTGGGGCGAGGGCGCGGGACGCAGGGGCCGGACAATGTTGACGGGCTGGTTGCAGTTGGGGATAGGGTTCGGTCTCAGCGGTAGGACCTCTTTGCTTGTGTGTGGAAGCTGCAGAGGAACAGACAAGATTAGAGCCTACTGAATATTCAACAGCTGCTATTTAGCTATGAAAAAACTGTGACAACGTACGCAAAATTTAAATGCAAACAGCAGCAACTGCCTTATGTCCAATGGCACACACTCCCACGCTTGTGTGTTTGTCGCCGGAGAAACACTGGCAAGCTTTCTGGGAAAACATAACTGCTGCTCATTCCGAAATACTTTATTAGTTATATGGATTGCGATGAAATTGCATTCTGTTGAGTTCTCAGCTGAATGTGTTACCAGCAATACGGCATGAATGATATGTTATTATTCCCCTTTCCAAGCGAACAGCATTGATTTAGAGCGCGCTGGAGCCATGTTGGGCCTCCAGGGGGTAGGATCGGCGGGCTTTGTCTGAACACATTATGTGTTAGAGACGGAGCGATTCTCCAGCCCCCATCCAAAATCTCACCAATTTCCCTCACTTCGGCGGCTTGCCGTGGACTGTATTTTTTATTATTTGTGAGTGTAGCACATCAGCGTGGAGCCTGGGTGCAATAACGGTTTGACTACAAATGTAAAAAAAAAAAAAAAAAATAAAGTCAACAGAACGAGCGGAAGATCGTTCCTGACTTGCTTTTTTGGTCCGACTCTAATCAGCTTCGCTGTGATGCGAAGCAGCGGACAGACTGCCAGAGCTTTGTTTATACCTAGAGTACTGGCAGCCTCTCTTATCTTCCCCTGTGCATGTGGCTACAATGCCCGCAAATTACCCACAGCTGGGCCTTCACGGGCCTTTCATATGACAACCTTCAGAGGGATCCTTTTAGCCAATAAAAAATGAAAGAAAACAAAATGCAACAGAAGAGAGAAAAGTTTACTGACCCCTAGAAAATGAATAAACAGAAAGGACAAAGCGGCTTTCTGTTTGCATGCTATTGTTTATCCATAACTCAAAGAAACATATTTGTTTGTGGTGTTTTAATGTTCATACTTCAGTCCATCTACGTCACTGTAAATTGACAAATCAACTGAAGAACAGAAATAAACTTTGTAGAACTATGAAGACATTACTGGACACATTCAGAACACAGTCTTTCCTGCCCTTCATATAGTTATGATATCTCAATGCTAAAAAATCCTAATAAATAGTAGCAACAATTATGGTTTCATATAAACTGTCATTAACAAAATACAGTATCCTGTTGTGGTTTATTAATAGCTTACAACTTGAATCGAGTTACATTTTAAAACAGTTTCTTATGTCATAAATGTATTCAATTGATATACACAATGAAAATCAGAACAAGTTTGAGTACAACATTCCCAATGACACACTGCAGGATCACTGACAGACCTCAGATAAATCATCCGATTTTATAAATACCAGTTTTTCTTCAGCTCCGGCTTTTATTTATTATGTTTTGAAGCCATTATTTTGACAGAAACAGATTTGACCTATGTTCCAGGTGTAAATCACTTGCTAATTAAAAAAATGCATATCAGCTAATGAGAACACTGATACACGTGACAGATACTAGGCTCCTACCGGATGAATGGAAGCAGAGCTCGGGCTCACACAAACCTTCTTTGTGTTGCTGTTCTTGGATGATGGCCCCACAACTTTCAGATGAAAAGCTGGGTTCAGATGTCCATTTTTCACCTTGTGATCTGTCACATCGTTCCTGAGAAACCAATCAGAAGATACTCAAATGCATTCAATTCGACTGGAATGAGAACAGCTGGTGAGGACACAACTTTTCCGTTAATTGTGTACGACATCTGCTGAACATTTGAAGAGGCCCGGCTCATTCAATGAAAATGTGTGCATAATGGAAAATAATAGCACTATACTGATAACTACATTTGTCCCTCTTTAAATATTAAAAACGTTATGTGTGTGTGTGTGTGTGTGTGTGTGTGTGTGTGCGTGTAGGTGTGCGTGCTTGTGTTTATGTGCGTGCATATGCATGTGTTTACTTGCTTGCAAGAAACTAAAAAGTCATTCTAGCGAGCTGGTGGCTAACAGAAATGCTAATTAAATCATGCGCTTATAAGAAGGCAGAGGGCTGCTGAGATGTTGACTTAATAAATGTGGATGAAAGTGTGCGTCCTCGATTAAGGCTATGTTCAGCCCTGTCTGACAGTCTGCAGCTCGTCTTACCGATAGCGTTCGCATTATTCCAGCTTAATGCATTAAACATGTATTTTTCAGTCAATTACGGCACTAAAAACACCTATTTCTGTAATTCAGTGCTAATTATCGACACTGTGGGCAAACAATTTGCATAACCATTGTACAGCCTCTTCTTTTATTTCAAAACCATTTGTGTGAAAAAAATGATAAAATGTTTACACGTTTTATGGCAGCACGGAAAACATCCCTTCAGGTTAACTAGAGAAAAATAAAGCAATTTAAAAGCCCATGTCCTTTATAAACAGATTTCTTTAAATTTATATGACCTTCAGTTAGCGAGAATCAGCAGATTGTGAAAAATAAAATACAAAGCTTCAGGGGACGTGAGCAAATGAGTATGTCCCATGTTTTTTTTGCGTCAAACAAAAAAAACTTCTTTATTTGAGGCAGTAATTTGTTTCTTTCAAGTTTTCAGTGGGTAACTATGAAAGGAACTACTGCAGGATGCCATTCTACCTCTCTACAATGTCACACACAGAAAAGCAAATACTATGTAAAGTGACACTTTCCTTTCAGTGTGCATCAGCCTACAGATAAAGGATCTCAAAAACACCACCCACATCATTCTTTTGGTTAGGAGCTGCCATTCTGTAGTGGAGAGTGATGTTTTCACAACGCCAAAGCCACTTGACCATGAAGAGTGAATAATGTGGCGCACTTTTCAATGGGTCTTTCTAGGAGAATGATTAAAAAATTGCTTTAAGAACACATTCATGTTAGCGGTGATATTCTCCAGTGTGCTTGAGCTTGAGGCCAGCTCCCTGTCCACTGTTCCACCATACTTCCCATTGGCACTGTTGCCAGACGAGATGGCTGTGTGGTATTTCATGTATTACCTGTTCTCCTGGTTGTTCTTCTCCCTCTGCGAAATCCATTTGTGGTAGAGGGAGGTCTTGATCTTGTAGCAGTAGAACACAATAAGAACGGCGGGCAGCAGCACCAGGAATGCAAAGAGCAGCCCGACCACCAAGCCCAGCTGACCTGAGGACGCAGAGATAGAACACCCAGCAGGGGAACACAGAACCCGCAGAGGTAGAACACTCAGCAGCAGAACAGAGAACCCAGAGAGATAAAGCACTTAGCAGGAGAACAGAGAACCCACAGAGATAGAACACTCAGTAGCAGAACAGAGAACCCACAGAGATAGAGCACAGAGATAGAACACTCAGCAGAACAGAGAACCCGGAGAGATAGAACATTCAGCAGCAGAACAGAGAACCCGGAGAGATAAAGCACAGAGATAGAACACTCAGCAGAACAGAGGACCAACAGAGATAGAGCACTCAGCAGAACAGAGAACCAACAGAGATAGAGCACTCAGCAGAACAGAGAACCAACAGAGATAGAGCACTCAGCAGAACAGAGAACCAACAGAGATAGAGGACTCAGCAGGAGAACAGAGAACCCAAATACCTGACAGGCGAACCCAGAACCTGGGCACAAAGGGACACTCCATGATAAAGTTATGAGCAAAACCATTCTATCTATCCACACAGTGTTGCTGTGTAAATATCAATCATATTCATATGTAGAAATGCCAAGCGGAACCATACGCACCCTTAACTTGATTATGACGCACATGGTATGTTTACTCTAATACCGAGAACGGAATTTGTTCCAAGAGAAGGTCGTCGACATTGGCAAAAAGCTTTTTCTTGCATTGGCTCATTTTTTTAAAAAAAAGCAGTGCATCTAAATGCATTGGAAACATTTTTTTTTTTTTTTGAAGCTCATTTCTTAGTTCTCGTATCTAGGCAATGACGGACAGGCGGAGGTCGGAGGCTCCAGACCGCTTCTTCGCCATTTTTTCAATCTGCTTTTCTGTCTGAATCGCAGGCCCCGCCCGTGGTTAAACACATTTGCAGCACAGCGGACTCTCCCCCACACAAACAAAACAGCACTCAAGGCTGTTTCTCTGCCTGTTTTTTTTTTTTTTTTTAAATATACTTTGGGACAGAGTGGGAGGAAAATGTCCATTCGCTACATAATTTGAAGTTACTTTCCACACTGCTGTGCTTAATGTGTTCCCAGAAAACCCATGTAACAAATATTACTAGGAAATTCAACACGCTGCTCATTAATGGCTTTTTGTCAGTTTATGAATCAAAGTTTAGGGTAAATTTAATGCACCAAAATGACAATAATTGTTTTCGGTTTTATTGAATATCCACGGGTACTGCTTTCAAATCCTTGTTCGGGTTTCAATACGTAAGAGCTTTATATTCAAACCCGTATTCCGTATTACCATTAATCACTTTTCACAATGACAAAACAACTTTTGATCTAATTGACCTAGTTCTGGTGAAACCAAGGTGATACCACAGTTTCTCCGCCTGCTAGCAATAATGAATAATCAATCAGGTTTTACTGACGTTTCCTTCAGAAAACAGCTGCAGCATTTCATGGTAAATCATTAAAACGATTGTTTGCTGTTAATTGCACTTATTGCATTATTTTTGAGGGTAGTCATGAAATGCAATATGGGAGAGGGTCATAGTGAGTGAATCACTCTTTACGGAGCCAATGATTATCGAAAAACTGTTCATCAAACTCCAAATTATGAGGCTCAGGGCACACAGACTAGGGGTGGGGGGGATGGGGTCAACAAGGCTCCAAAGGGGTCTTTGAGCTCCAAAGACACCTCACTGAGACAAAATTGCATCAATGTTTTTATTTTTCCCTTGACTTTCCCTCCCCCTTGCTGAAGGACACATCTTGATAACTCTATTGGCCTGTGAGGCAGATGCAGCGAGGAGGAAGCCTTTACAGAGGAAACCCGAGTTTGGCTCTACATTTAAAAGGTTTTTCCACCGGTGGAATTATCTTCCTAACAAGATCTGTGACCTTTTTCACTCAGTGAATTTTGTCGTTTCGTTTTATTTGATTTGTGTCGACCGCGTGTACTGCGCCTGGTGCTAGCAGCGATGCACTCGCCATTACACACAGCGCTAACACACTTTGCCATATGCTGCGCATCCGACATTAAATCTGGAATGCGAACCATATGGCAAATAACAAGCCGTCTGTAAACGTGGCTCGCAGTAAATGTGGCGTACAGGACAGGCAGATTGTGATAAAGAGGGATGGTACTGGGTGGTACTGCGCTTACTGTCGTACTGAATGGGCCCACTGTCCACACTGCCTCCCAGCCCTGGCTTCTCACAGAAGGGCGGGGCCCATCCGCGGTGACAGTGGCAGTTCCGATTGCTGTTGCACACCTGGAAAAAACACACACACATACACACACACACATGCAGGCAGACACGGATACACACGTGCACGAAAACGCGCGCACACACACACACACACACACACACGCATACAAGTTAATGTTGGGAGCACAGGAAAATGACTGTAGGACACAGCTGGTAGGAGCTGTGTTTACGCTTTCCATTTAAATTTGGTTGCAAAACCGGGTAACAAATTAAGGCAATGCATAGTGCTTGCTTGTTACCAGACACTTCTTGTATGTACTTGAATACTGATTTTGAATACAGGCATTTCAAATTTAAAGGCTTGCACATTAATATCTCATTTTATTTGTACGGAGATGCTACTGTATGACTCGCCACAGAAAGCTTCAAAGAGAATTACGGAAACGTCACTCACCCTCGTGCTAATTTACACTGAAATCTTCTGTATATTGTCGGAGCATGCTAACAGGCCGGTACACAACACTGGCACTGAGGACAGAGCAGAGGACTCTTTTCGCTCTCATTGTTTCATGCTTTTCACCGTTTCTTTGGCCCTGTCTGTTTTCATCAAGCTGTTTTTCACTCCCTTATTTGCCCCGAAAACAGCACTTCATCAAAGCTTCCTTCGCTGGGCGGCTCCGCGTCGTCTTTTCAATGGAAATCAAAGGCCCAGCCGGGATGACTGATTGCGCGGCGCGAGATAAGGGGGGGTGGGGGCTGGGGGTGGGGGCTGTGTAGGGGGGGTGGGGGGGGGGATTTCGCCACAGCCACCTGCTCTGCCGTGCTCCTCGCCGCCACGCGTGTTAAGCCGGAGAGATAATTGCGACCGCGACGGCGATGCAAATGAAACGGCGCGATGTAAACAGCGTTCGCACGGAGGCTCTCTCCATTCACCGCTCAAAGAGCGTTGCAGAATAAACAAACGCAAACAAATTAAGACTCGTATACGTTTCAAACAGATTAAGCGGGAGGATTAGGGTAATTGGAATAAATGCCTCTCGGCACTCCGGAGACTCAAAAGCTTCTTTGCCACAGATTTGAAAAAAAAAAAAAAAACAACTTTAAAAAACACCATGGCTTATTAACGGCAAGCTCCGCTAGTTTTTCATACGCAAGGCTAGTTGCAGGGCACCTGGAGGGCAGGTTTAAAGGATTTATAAGTGTGAAATTATGTCTGTCTCAGTGGAGAGTGGAAACACAGCTGACACGGGGACACTGGGAGGAGCTCTGAGAGATGGTACTCAGTTCGATGCATCTGTCACCCCCAGCAAAGGCAAATGGACTCATTTTTCACGGATGAGGCTTGGAAAAATGAACATATCTACGTGATCTGGATTCAACAAAGTGAACTTTCTTCCTCAGACTTGAGCCCAGGAGGTTTACTGGGCAGCAGTGAAGTTCTGACGTGTTTGGCTTTAATAGGGACACATCTAAGCCCTGGCTGATCATGGGGTGGTCAAAGTTGCTCCAGCATCTACAATCTGAAGTAGTCTAATAGATCAGAAAGGCTGGTGGACTTGTACAAGACTGGTGTTGCTTGGCAGACAGGGTGCGGCCCCTACCCCGTTGCCATGGCAGCGGTTGATGCAGCCCTCCAGCTCGGTGAACGATGCGTTCTGGCAGCGGCGATCCTGACACACCTGGGGGAGGGGGAACGCGTGGAGGGTGAGGGACAAGGCCAGCGGTTACCTGCTCGTTAGGCTCCTCGTGCACTTTGATTCATGGGTGGAAGGTCCAGGGGGGCAGAAAGTAAAAGTCCTGCCACGTGCTTCCTCCACCCATGAACTCTGCCAGCTGATTTCACTAATTAGTTCTACCTCCTGGCTGAAGAACTGTGCTAATTAGCAAATCCAGAAGATTGAAGCAAAATACGGGGGAGGACTTTTACTTTCTGAACCCGGATTTTCCATCCCTGCTCGGATCCTCTGTTGGCTCATTCACTGCCTACCGTGTGTGTGATATTGATTTACTGAGATGATCATTGCCAGATAAGAGCATCAGCCAAATGTGTAAATGAAAATGTAAATGTAGAATGAAAAAGGCGGCATATTGCATGCACATGCGCTAATCGCTTCTCTTCAGCGGTACGACAAACAGAGAGAAAACACCTTTGATTAGACGCAGAGCCCCTGTCCTCAAATCATAGAGATTTTAATTTAGCTTTAAACAATGCAATATGTAGAAGTTACATTGAATAATGAAGTTGTATTTTATGGAACTTAATCTCCAAACAAGGGGCTTCCACTGAACAATAACACCGGGTAAAGACTGTTATGGTATTATTAGTAACACATATTTTATGTAACCATGCATAAAGCACGTCACGGTTGCTACGGTTAACCTGCTAAGTGCTTTACACAATGCTCCTGCACATGCACTGCCTATGGTCAGAGAGTGCCCTTAGCTGGGTACATACTGTATCCCTGTTGCTCAAATAACTCATGTACACACACTTATGTTCCCTCACATTACAAACAGCTCTGAATAAAGGCATTTGCTAAATGCGTTTAGCGTGAAATAAAGAACAAGAAATGCAGCCAACTAAAGTTGGCACTTGCTGCCTTGGACGGATACTGGCGAATCCCTGCCAACTTTCCACAGCTTTCAGCAAACAGTCAGGAGCGCCCTTAAGCACCCTTCCCCCAGCGAGAAGAGAAAGCCCTCGGTCAGGCGGGAGCGGCGTCACCGTACGTGCCTTCCCCTCCCCGCACTTGGTCCCGGTCGTGACGAGGCCCGGGTCCGGGAGGTCGCCCTGCCCGTCCTGGGTGGCGTAGACGTAGGTGCCCCGGCACTTGAGCTCCATGCCGTCGGTGCGGATGGTGGTGTCGATGGACACGGCGTTGGTGCCCTTGGGCTTCTTGGCAGCGCTGTGGCACTGGATCTTCCCGCACTTGGCATCGCTGGACGGGGAGGAGCAGAGCAGCAGAGGGACAGACACACATTAGTCACACGGGAAGCTCGCGGGAGTAACGTTTCTTCGCTTTTGCCAATTTTTCCACCCACCCTCCTCCAGGGCTATATTTTGATGATGCGAATGCCAAGGGTGATTTCATAAATGCAGTGACGCTTTAACGGGGCGCTGGATTCAATTGCCTAATATGTGTTTGGACTTTGGTCCAAACTTGGCGCTTTGAAAACGGGGCACCTGGTCTTAATTCCTCTTGGATGCAGGCTAATGCCTGGAGATCCACAACAACAGAGCACTGGCAGGCCTTCCACAGCTATAAACAATGATGAATACTATGGACCCTTTCCTAATTAAGCTGACACAAGTTCAGAATGAGTTTACTAAAGCTGAATGCGCCAAACAGAGCTAAACATGATCCGCCTTAATTAAACAGTCCTCTGCTTCCTTTCACATATTCGTAAATATTGCATGCTTTGTGTGTGGAGGAGTCATTGCGTTGAAACAAACACCCTTTTACGCTGGCGCAGTTGGTTCTCCGGCAGTAAAGACAACGACTACAGACTCATTACCTGCACGCCCATTTGCCGGTGAGCCGGAGGGATCTTAGATCTGCATTGCATTGTGGGTCTGGAATGAGAAACCCCACAGAGGCTGTGCATCCCAGCAGGCTCCCGAGACCAGCCCTCCCTCCTAGCCTCACCTCTTTTCACACTTCATGTAGTTCCCCTGTCCGTCCTTGCCGCAGTTGCCAAAGGCGTTCCCGGCGGCGTTCACGTCCTGGAAGCAGGCGTCGTGAGCGGGGCGGGCACCTGCCCCGGAGAACAAAGAGAAGACGGCGTGTTTGCGCGCTGCAGTCAGAGATCAGAGGGAAAGCTCGCCGTGGGATTCGCCGAGCTGGGAACCCTGAGGGAACGCTGTCACACAAACCGAAGAGCACGGATGTGGATCCTGGGTGGGATATCGTTGTTCCTGTCCAGGATTGTTAGTGTATGTCAGCACTGTATGTACTCTGTGTGTACTGCACGTACACATTTTCTTTGCTACCTGTATAAAGTAAATAAATAAATAAATAAATAAATAAATAAACAAACTGCAAAATGGTGTACTTGCTAAATGCAGCCATCTTCATTGATAGGATGTTCACACCTTGGTTGGTTACAAATAGAGCAACAACAATGGTTTCAGAGAGATGGTTTTGATAGAAGCATATGGAACCACTTCAAGTTTCAGCTGTCAAATGAACATGGCAATGCAAATAAACAACCCTAGCTTCTACTTTTATTTACCCACAATGTAAAGCATTTTCATGTGACCTTGACTATTCATAAAACAGAGAAAATGCTGACAGGAAGAGACATGAGAACAAAGGAGAAATTATTCCCGGTCCTCATACAAGAGAAGTGATTACGACACAAGGAGACCAAGGGGTATTTCATGAAGCAGAATTACTGAGTTCACTAGATAACCAGTAAAACCTGCAGTGGCTCTTTTTACTTCAGTCCATGCTCAAGATTTGGGAGTTCCGGGATTTAGCAGTTATCCAGCGAACTCAGTAATCTTTGTGGAATACCACTCTGGGCTTATATTCACAACGGGCTCTCAGAGTATGAGTACTGATCTAAGAACAGTTTTGCCTTGAAACACATAAGGGATAAAGTTGGGTTATGTACAAGAGGAAACTCATCCTAGACCAGTCCTCCTGCCCTGAAGCTCTTTATGAATGCAAGCCATGTGCTATTTCCTTTACGGCATCTCAGAATTGATGTCAGTGAGACTAAGATCAGTTCACTTAAAGAGCACTAACAAGGAAATACCCCACATTCACAATGGACCGTAAACATATAACTGCAGTATGACATTGAATCAATGGTGTATAATGATCAGGTAATGTGAGTATTTGCCTTTAACTTCTTTTCTCATTTATTGGTATGGAATAGAAATAAAAAAAAAATTCTTGAATTTGCTTGTCTGTAAGATCATAGCTTTAATTCCAGATAGAAAGCAACTGGAAAATTAATCTGAGGTTTTTCCTCATACATTATGCCCACTAACATTTTAAAAGTACCTTAAATAATTGCTGAGTCAGTGATGAATTTAGCTTGAGATCTACTTTGAGTAACTTGCCTTCAAATGAATAAATTGATGCACTCTACAGGCAAATAATGTTAATTATACACCATTTAGATTTCTAAAACAAAGGTAATTATTTGATCCAAGCAAATTCATTCTTGAGAGTAATTTAAGGTTGTACTGTCTACACATTTAACGTGCCAAAGCACTCTTATTATCTATAGTAAAAACAAATCAGACTGCAGTATATCTCATGTTTTACTGGCATTGCTTAATCATGCCATATGACAACAAAATTCAGAGAAATAATTTTTATGAAGTTTACTATAGTGAATTTTATGCCTATTGACTGGCAATAAACATGTGGGAGGTGATTATGTATACACCAGCCATTTTTATAGAGCTTCCTGAATTTTATTGTCTTAAAAAAAATTCTCAGCATTAGACTTTTGTGTGTCTGTGTGTGTGCGTATACTGTATGTGACTGTATATGATGTTTCAGGATTATTTAGCAACAAATTAGAAGTCTTTTGGGTGTGTGTGTGTGTGTGTGTGTGTGTGTGTGTGTGTGTGTGTGTGTATGTTTGCGTGTGTGCATGTATGCGTGCGTGCGTGCGTGATGTTTTAAATGGAGGCTGTCCAGGCGAGAGACAGTTACAGGTACAGTAGTAGGCAGCGTCTGTGCACTGTGTGCCCGGTGTCGGGTGTGAGGCGGGAGGGCCTACCGTATCCCCACAGCTGCACGCACTGCTGCTCGTGCGTCAGGCACATGCCGTTGTAGCAGTAGGCGTGGCCGCTGTGGCAGGAGGAGCCGTCCAGCAGGTAGACGTTGGAGGGGCAGTAGGGGGAGGCGCCGGTGCAGTACTCAGGCAGGTCACATGCCCCTGCCGGCCCTCGACACATAGTCCCGGCCTGCTTCAGCTGTGTGGAAGACAGCAGGACGAGCTGTTAGGAGTCTTCAATGCTATCGGTGGATTAGGCTGCCAACTAACGGTTTAATCACTAAATTAGCTTTCATCTCATAAGCTGTCAATCTGTTGATCAATTCATTTGTTCATAAACCAACCAGGTAAATGACTGAGCAATCAGTTTATCACCCCATTGGTCAATCAATTAATCGACCAATCAGTTTATCAAACAATCAAGTTGCAGAGCACATTTCAACCCTGACAGTATAATTTTAACTCTGAAGAAGTGCATCTGCTCCCTGCTGAACTCACATGGTCTCTATCAGAGCAGTTTTACCTATGAAAATGTTACTGTGCAATGTTGTGGAAGGCTGCTGGATTCAAGGATTTCATCATTGTAGGGACACTGATTTTGTGCCTTTAGCAAAAACTCTGCAGGGTCTGCGTTGCTCCAGTAAAATATAAGTGTACAGGCTGGTTATAGATTACATAAAATGTGACTGTACGCACTGTAAACTGCACTTGAAAAAGTACAAATACTTAACAAATAAAACGTGTTCTATTTCATAAAGAGTACTTCACAATTAATTGGCTGAGAGAACGTACGACATTCGAAATGTGGGCAACAAACAGCCATTAAGTACTAGAGAGAGAACACGTTAACAACCTGGAGAGGAAAAAAAAAAGAACTAAACAAACGCATTTAAAAAAGGGCACGTCCAGGTTCGCAAGCAGGCAGTGCAATACACAATGTGCAAAACTGTACGCATTCACAGTTTCTCTGGATCAGGATGCCTGCAGACAAGCAATTCAATGTAATCAGGAGCCATCTGAAAGGAAAGAATGCGAAGCAGTGCCGGGTCCTGACAGTATGACAGTAACAATTACAAATCCGGTAAAATGTCCTTCGCGCAGGCGTACGGAAGTTAAAAAGGAGCCTTGAAAATGACTCTGTATTTGTCTTTCCTTTCATTGTTATTCACCAGAACCACCGGGGCTGCTATGATATGGTTCTATGAATGGTCGATAAAAATCGACCATTTATAGAACCAAATGAATGTCTTGTGTTGTTTGATAATAGCGAGTGTGCTGACTGAGAGCACATAAGTATGTACGCACAGAGCAAGCGCCTCTTCACGCCGTTAACTTTAACGATAGGGGATGCAAAACCCGCGACAGCTCGGGTCCAAAAAAAGACGCGACCGTCGCTAACGGGGTGGGCTGATCGGAAAGCAGACCCAAAAGGGCGTGTCTTGCGGTCAGAGGTCACTCTGACAGGCCTTCCGGACACCACCCAACGGTCCGTCCCTGTGAGACAGGGTGCTGCTCCGGTCATGTGGCTATGACAAATGAACATAAGGTTGTTCCATATAGAGAGCGCTTTCCTGTACAGACATAGCCACCGAGTGTTCCATATAGAGAGCGCTTTCCTGTACAGACATAGCCACCGAGTGTTCCATATAGAGAGCGCTTTCCTGTACAGACATAGCCACCGAGTGAATCTGGCAGTTACTGAAAGCTTGGTGGAGCCCCGCCCATTTTTGTCTCTGGCCTGAGGTGGGCGTATGTGAAAGGGGCGAGGGTGAGGTGCGAGGGGGCGGGGGTACCTTGCATCCCTCGCAGCAGACCCCGTGAGCGCACTGCGCCTCCTCCTTCAGAGTGCAGTTGTTGGCGTTGCAGCAGTCGTTGGTGCACTCCTGTCAGACCAGAGGAAAGGCTGTTACAAGCTACAGTATAACACCCACGGAGGACCGTGCGCCCTCCACACAAATCTGTCTGAGCTGTCCAATGTGACGGAAAAGCACACTCAATTTAGACACATATGCACACACACACACACACAGGCCCGCACGCATGCACATGCACACACACAGTCACATACACACATGCACAAACAAACACACACACACACACACACACATACTCATGCACAGACACACGTACACACACACACATACAGTACACACATGTACACACACACACACACACAGTCATATACACAAGCAAACACACACACACACACATACACACGCACAGACACGCACACACACACACACAGACACACACACACACATACATGCACACACACACACACACACACGCACAGACACACGCACACACACACACACACACACATACATGCACACACACACAGGAATAGCAGAGGCAGTTGCCATGGTGCTCCACATCAACCTTTCACTCTTACGTGGGAGCTGGGTCAATATCTGCCGGTACGAGCACATGGAGGATTTAACAGGCACAGCAGCATAAGCAAGCAAAGTAAGTTTCCTGTGCATTAATGCTTTTCCATACATCAATTTCAGTCTGCCCTGACAGGATACGGTATGCCCACAACTCCAGTCCCAATACGCTGCCAGACATCGGTCATGATGTTCCGTACACAGCGCGCTGAAGAGGCATGTGATTTTCATGAAACAAAAGCTGCGGGACGGTAACTAATCTGTCCGTAGCATATTTGTCGATGCCTTTAAAATTACGTCTGCTCACTTCTCCAAGCGGGAGAAAATAAGCGAGTGCTGTTATCAATCTACTTTCGGTTTTAATGCATTACCCGATGCCTCATTGAATAATTGAGTAATTTATCTGTCAACAAATGAATAATTATGAAGCGATATGCTACACTGCACTTTCTGCATAAGCAAGTACAGGAATACCCACTTTAATTAAAGGGAAAGGAATACTTCTGATTCCTTTATGTAACTGCATATATCCACAATGTCTATTATCGTGTTTGACTGGGTTCAGAGCAAATACTTTTTAATATATGCTCATCATATGTAAATGGGAACTTAATTATAATGCATGCTTTGACCTCTATCCACCCGAACCTTAATGACAATCTATGTGGAGCTAATCAAGCAGATTCAGGAAAGATCCTAATACAAAGCTGCAAAATAGTCCAAAGCATATAAAGAAGGATAAGCAAAAATTGTGAAACACATTTCTGCTGACAATTAATAACATGCAGCCTGACTCTGTCATACCCGGGAAGCTAGATTTATGCGCCTGTCTAATAACAACTGTTATATTTTCAAGATCGTGATTAAGGACAGCTTTAACGAGTCACCAAAACTTTAGAAATGCAAACTGCACATTTAAGTGACTGATCCCAAATAATATGCAGATTTTCTATGAATTATGCACGCCTGGTATAAATATACCAGTGCACTCAATGAATGGCGAAATACTACTGAATGACACTGTTTTCACGCATGTTTTTAAAAAAATCTTTCAAAACCACTTTCAGGATTCAGAGAAACAGCAGCTTCTGATCTTGAAAGCCAATTAGGAATTATACTGCTTAATTAAATGCAACCTTGTCGTGTATGCGTTCATATAAAATCTAATTTTATTCGGCGTAGTGCTATTTATAAACAAACTAATACAGAGCGCTTTGCAGTTTGCTCTCCAGATTGCTGTGAATAACACAGACACTTCAGGGGGAAATTTGACACAGTCCACTTCACCATGCATGCTATGATGAAGCCAACTACGCTGCAAATGGGAAGCCAATCTGCAAATTTGACAAACCTCTTTGACTGAAATTTAGTGTTGTTCCCCCCTGGCCGGGTTATTCATGAGGGAACAACTGGCACGGTGAGCTCACGGATGAGCCAAAGCAAACCAGAGTGCTTCTGTGTGAGTAAACACAATAGGGCGTTATTACTCATAGATTATCCGAATATCGCCTTTTCCCCAGGTGTTTTCGTATCTGCGGTTTACCCGCCTCCTCCTGCCATGGCTGCAGGGGATTCTGGGTCGTGTACCAAACAGGCCGCGCCGGTCTCTCCTCCAACAATTATACTAATCCATCCTTCCCTACCGCAGTCCAGAAATCACCCGCGATCGCAAAAAAAGTTTGACATGGTTTATGCAGGAGGCCAGCGAATGGAGACTAAGCGAGTGTGGCTTTTTCTGTGGGAAAGCTAAAGAGAAGATGATCGCAGGCCATTATCCTGGCCAATCGCAACTCGTCAAAGAGACAACTTGTTTTGCCCGGCCGTCGTAGATGCCCGGCAACAAGCGGGCGACTCCAGGAAGTTGGGAGACTTCTAAACTTTGCAGTAATCCTGTGCCCGGCTCAGATTGGCCCATTAATCCACTTGCAGAAAGAGTTTAATTTTGCACTCTGTGAAGTTTCGGTTTTAAATAAGGTCTACCCTGTTTAAGTCAACACACATACAAGATGCAGGGCCAGCTGGCAGGACTGACTGGCTTAAATGTCACTCTGAATAACTGGATGGCTCTAAGGACAAAAATAAAACAAAAAATCCTGCCATGATAACAGCCCAAACGGAAAAGTAACGTATTTAAATATATGGCAGGAAATTCAACTATTTAAATATATTGTGTAATATATGTATGAAATACATAAATTAACATGTATTTTTTAAGTATATGTATTGTGTGTAAGCAAATACAGTATATGTGTGAAATGCATGTACAAATACAGGCCATAAACATACAACAGAGGACGATTTTGAATATTTGAACACATTTCCGCAATATATTTGAAATCCATGTAAAATATATGATGTAAATATGTGTCTAATAAATACATTAAATTACATACATTGAAATACGTGTAGTTCATATATATTTCCATATATCATTTTTCCGTATGGGTGTGCTCATACTCCATCCTTTTATTTGGAATATTCTCCCATGCATGACATTGTTTCACAAAACAGCTCCAACATGGATCAACCCTGCCCCCCCAGAGAGTATGAAATTGAGATGCAAAAGTGACAGCGATAGGCCTACAGGCGTTAGTGGTAGAGAGAAAACTCTTGATCTCATGGGACAAATTCCTGCTTGTCTTAGCGTCAGGTTTCAATAAAATCAATAAATAATTTACACTCTGAGACACCAATAAATCAAAAATGCCAAAGGTAAACAAAAAGGCAGGCATTTTTATTTTTAAAGCTAAAAAAAAACTTTATCACTTTATTTAGCGAGTTCCGATGATTGACTGCTCGCCTTTCATTTTGACACCGTCAGAAAGATGCTTTACGGAAAAACAAAAAACAGGCGAAATTAGGCAAGACTGAGCCTGAACCACCAAAAAAGCGTGCTAAAAAAAACTCCCCAGTGGGAAGAAGAAACGATCAAACAGCACAGCGAAAAGAAAAAAAAAAGCTCCCCGGTGGGAACTCAAATATAGAGGGTGAGATCATCCTCCAGAGGCCAGGGTAACTTAAGGTAGGATGGCACAGCGTTTGTATAATTCTGTTAAAGACATAAAATCATGGAAAAGCTGTGTGGAAATCAAAGGAAGTCAGCCATCAGAGGTCCAGCTAACCCAAACCCCTGGACCTCTCTAGGGAAACCCCCATGTGACGGTGAAGAATGTCTCTCCTCGCAGAACTGTACACAGACATCGAGGTGACCGTGTCTCACCTCCGGCTCTCCGCAGTCGCACTCCTCCCCCTCCTCCACGAAACCGTTCCCGCAGCGCTTGCCCCCCACCAGGTCCTTCATGTTGGGCATGTTGAAGAGGCACATGCCCCCTCCCTTCTGGAAATAGTTGTCCAGGTCCCTCTTGCTGCAGCGGCTGAAGACTCGTGGGAACGGGTGCCTGACAGAGACATAGCACATAGACACTTACGCTAGCTCAGGTTCACTTAGGTGAACCTCATCCTAAAATCAATTCTTGAAGATAAATTGATCTACAATAATACACGAATACAGCATTGCAACTACGATACACTACTGGTCTAGATATGCGTCTCTTGTTCTGGAGAAATCTGCCCAATTGATGTATTCCAGGGCAGGCACATCCACTGTAGTAATGACAGGCAACTGAGTCTTAGAGCATTGTTTCACAAGTAGGATCAAGTTAAGCACAACTAGGAAATGTTTTATTTTTTGAGAGACTGATATCAAGCAATAACATCAAATAAGAGTGATTAACAATTATTATTTTCATTGTTTTGTCATTTATGACCAGTTGCCATTATAAAAATGACAGATTTATTTATTTTATTTTTGATATCACACATTTTCTAGTCAAATGGATGCATGTGTCGAATGGTTGCTGCCATTTTGGCTCTGAGCGCAATCCAAATATTCATGTAATACTCCCGCTGTGCCAGCAGCCATTGCGGCTCTAATTCCAAGTTTCCACTGCCATGCTACAACAGGAATCACCGGACCAAAAGAGCACCACAGGTGTATATAAACTACAGCTACTGCATTAATAGCAGTGCAAATTGCAGCTGTATTTCAGAAAGAATTGGTAGCTTATAAATTGAACAAGTATTAATACAAAGTGTCTGTGACAGCTTACATGATTCTATCCATCTATATAATATTACAGATCAGTTGGGAGCACTGGAGCAGTTCCCTCATTGGGTAAGGGGTGTAGGCAGTCATGTAGGCCGTGAAGCTCATTAATAATGGCGGCCACCGCTGACAGCGGCTATGATGGATAGCCCAGGGCTCACCCGGTGGCGGCGGCCATAACGCAGCCGCCCTGCTCGGGCGTGGCCTCCACGCAGCAGCCCTCGTTGTCGTGGCTCATGCCGAAGTTGTGGCCGATCTCGTGGGCCATGGTGGCCGCCGCCCCGATGGGCAAGTCTGAGTGGTCCTGAGGGGGAGAGAGACAGAAGAAGAGGGAGAGAGAGAAAGAGAGAGGGAGGGAGAGAGAGACTTTACACTTCACCACTCTAGAGAGAATGCAACTTGACACTTCACCGCTCTTTAAAATCAGCTCAATGCACCATCAAAACCAGGATCCTAGCAGCAACTAATTAAATTAAATGGTTAATCCTGTGGAAAAAAAAAACACATGTAAACACACACACATACACACAGACACACACACACACAAAACAAAACAGAGGGCCATGTGGTACTGCATAAAACCAAGACAGTATATGTCAAGTATTAGCATGGACCCCTTGGTAACGTAAAACTTTAGTAGTTGCATTAAGGCATTAAGTGTGATGGGAAACAGCAATTTCTCCTAAGTGGTGTACTATGTTGCCTAGAGGATATACGTTTATGGTGACTTCCCTGACTGTATAAACATTAGGCCGTTTAAATAAAGATAACATGTTGCAGAGCTTGTAAAGTGTGTTGACTTTGCACGTCTGAGGGCGACCTTCTTTAGTTATACCAGACACGACACCGTTTTACTCCCCCCCCCCCCCCAGGAAGTGGTCTGCACCCCTAACCCAGGTCACATGGAATGATTTCGCGCAAGCTCTGCCGGCAAGCCCTGCCAATTTGTATTCTGGAAGCCTGTAGTCGCTGTGGTGGGGGAGCTAATGGAGCCCGTTAGGAGATAATCAAACGCGGGCGAGGTATCGACGCGGCTGGCCTCTCTCGCCCTGGCTTGTGTTGCTTGCTGTGGTAATTGGGAGCGATGCCGCCAGCGGTACTCACCACGTTGATGCCCCCCGAGTTCTCGTGGCTGCACATGCCTTCCAGGGGCGCCATGCCGATGGTGGTCCCTTTGAATATCACGCCCCTGCAATACAAATTTGGCACAGGTCCTCGTGACACTCTCCCACCCTCGCTCTACGCCATCCCACAGAGCCTGGCTCTTCACCCTCAAATAGAGCGTCACTCTAAACGCTCACACAGGGCCTGACTCTACATCCGCATACAGAGCGTCACTCATCAACCACACACAGAGCCTCACTCTACACCCTCACACACAGCCTCACTCTACACCCTCACACAGAGCCTAACTCTACACCCAAACACAGAGCCTCACTCTACACCCTCACACAGAGCCTCACTCTACACCCTCACACACAGCCTCACTCTACACCCTCACACAGAGCCTAACTCTACACCCAAGCACAGAGCCTCACTTTACACTCTCACACAGAGCCTCACTCTACACCCGCACACGGGACCACATCGGCTTGCAGCGCGCACACCTCTTGTGTCAGAGAATTTTAAAAATGCAATCTTGCTTTATTATACACTGTCTTTTTGTGTTTTTGCGTCACCAGGGGGATTATAAAATGCTGACAACGGAAAGGAATACCGTACAAGTGCAAAGCGTTATATTCATTTCGCTGGGCTGTTTCCCTGGCAGTCAAGCAGGCGAATGTTAGCAAACTCACTGAAGCATGCAGGACAGAACAGACAAATGATCTATCCAGAGAGGCTGGTGGTGCAAATCTTTCTGTAATCACTGTTGGTGTGATAAAAGTCAGCAGCTGTTCTTGGCCAACCGCACAGTCACAACGTTGTCTGTGACCAGATACACTGCATGATTGTCCTTAGAAATAAATACCCTCAACCTCTGGGCATGAGCGGTGACAAGCAATTTGATTCTCACTCGGACATAATGATTGGATAGGAAGCCAAATGACCGAAAGTCACTGGGCTACGTTAAAAGAGCTATTGTCAAAGAGTCAAAGAGCTATTGTTGTTAGATATTCAAACTAATCCCTCTAGAATATGAATTTTATAGTATATCAGGAATGGGTTCCGAATTACAGGTCAAAACACATGATTAACACAAGATTACGACATATAAACTGGAAAAAATGACAGAGACAGACAGCGATGTGCACAAACTTGCACAACAGGATGTTCCAAATTCGGGTTTAAAACATGCAAAGCAAGCACAGTAAGAAGATACTGTATAAATAATTACAATTACTGATAGCTTCAGTTTTAGCCTTCCGAGTTGTGTCAACATTCAAGATTGTATGTTCATACAACATTTTTAAACATCATTGTGCCTTCCACTAACATAAACATTCTTCCCCTAGATGTTGAAACATTGAAAGTAGACAACTGTAAAAATATGAGACTTTCAACATCTTTTAAGACTCCTCGATAAATCCCAAGATTTTCAAAGTGGGCTGTCCAGTGTTTTTCTTGGCAGGCAGAGAAGGAAACAACCTTTAAGTTAAAAACAACAAAAAAGAGCAAGATTCAGCATGAATGCTGGCTAAATTCAGAGATGAAACTCGTTGCTTAGCAACCAAATAACTAGATTACGGAAGGGCAAACCTTACAGTCCTTTAACATTTACTATTGGCTTCATGTACTTTTCTGAGTCAATGAAGATATCTGGGGATTGGTTCTATTTTTTATAAAAAGCGATATGGAACCTATATTATACCACAAATATAGAATATTTCCATATTCATTATGCGACGCAGGTCACTGTTCCATATAGCTTTAAGGGCCCCCGGGCGCTGATCCAGGATCAGTGGTGGCGTGCCGGTTCTTACGTTAGGAGCTGGGCGTTGTCGTGCCGCTTGCGAGACTTCAGCTTCTGCCTCCACTGCAGGAAGGACCAGAGGGTGGCGTTGGGCTCCTCGCTCACGATGCACTGGTCCCGGTCCGTCCACACCTCCAGCCCGATCAGCGGCACGCGGATGTTCAGGGCCCTGTAGAACTGGACCCACGCACACCCCTATCACTGACAATCAACCACCTTCATGTGCTAGCATGCTAACTACATTATCAGAGCAGTACATTTTTGAATGTCAGTCTCAATTCACTCTGCAACAATGCATCTGTAAGCCCCTGCCAAGCATGGGTAAATCGCTGCCAAGAGTAGATGAGAGCAAATAAAATGTCTTCTGTATTCCTACAGGGTTTTCCACGCTCAAAACCAGGAAAAAGGTGGTATTATAACCAAAATTGTTTAAACAATTCCTTGGGTGAATGTTTAAAACTCAATTCATATAGTAGACATTCTGAACCCATTTCACCCTAGTTTTACTGAGTTAGAATCCTTTGTCTTCACAGGAGACCAAGGTCTTTGGTTCCCAATCTGTAAATTAGGAGGTGGAGGAATTGATTTCACCCCACTTTTACTGAGTTAGAAGACTTTGCTTTCGTAGGAGAAAACAATTTGTGTGGAGATTTACATTGTGTTCAATTCAAATGATCCAATTATTGGCTGTTCATATAAAAATTATACCCTGGCAACAATTGGCATCTGTGTTTTTGTAATAACATTTTGAATTCCCCATAGTCTACAGGCACATATCAGATTTTTTTTCCCTTTACTTAGCTTAGCAATGTTTGTTCAAATTACTTTGTTTAACAATTTCTCCATAAAACATTTGTTTATTTTTGGTAAGAATTGATACTAGAGGTTTCCGGTTTGCTCCTGATCTTGAAACAACGAATAAATAATTCAGACTATTTCATTTTTAAATAATTAATCATAAAGCGTAATATAAATAAAACATTAATTCATTATATCCATGAAGTTATGTTTTTTTTTTCCAAAATAGTTTTGATAAGTCATGCATCTTTAATTGGGTGTAGCAGTATGAAGTCCTTTAACAAGCAGTAATCTACAGGTTTGTACACAACACAATTTGTAAGTCGCATCAGACTTCAAGTGCATATGCTCAGAATTCTAAATTGATAAATGTAATGTGAGCCATCACCATCAGAATTCTAATCCCTTAATCAGTGCAACAAAAACTTGCTGTTATTTCGGTAGAAAAAATTGGCAAACACAAACGAGCAGCCTAAAGCTGGAAGTCTTATTGTGGCTTATTGTCGCTAGCTTCACGGAGCTTTAACGTGGAGTGTATATCGGAACGCATACATCTGGTGTTTGGAGTTTTTGATTGTGGACCTGGGGGACTACAGATGGATGAGCCCCCAGACAATTGCTCGTCACCTACTGTAAGCCCAATGCCAGCTCTGTACATTAGCGTTGAGTATGCTAAAGCGCCACTAGAGTATTACCACCATTGCATGTTCAAATGACAGCAATCCACTGTGCGCAATGCTTGTGAAATAGGCTTTATTACTGCAGACACAGGTCATATTTGCTATGTATTATTTGCACTTGATCTCTGTTTTAATATGTAGTGAATGACAGTAGCATGTAGCAGCATGTAGACTGTAGGCTACAGAAACATAGCAGGCTTCCCTAGTTTACAGGCTGTTCTCACTGGATTCAGGCTATTACAGTATATTCTGTACCTGATCCATTGCTTACTTGTTGACTTCAAGCAATGCGAGGAAATGTGTATGGCTGTATTCATTTTTTTTTTAAACACGCCTAAAGGCCAGCGTGCTACAAAGCTTGTGCATTCTTAAAGTTTATAGCCATCCAGCTGAACCACAAAAATACACTTCTGGTGTGGCAATTCACAGTCATGTATCACTTTTCTCCACTTCAATATCTGCGAACATATTCTCTCTGTCAGAACACATGTACAGACGGGGAAAACAGACAGGAAAACGACAGCTCCTTTTAAGAGAAAAATGCTCTCAATTAAATTTGAAACAACAGATGACGGTCCCCCATATCATCCTTTGTAAAAAAAAAAAAGAAGAGATTTACAAATAAAGAAAAACTTGAAGGGTAGGAATGGAGGCGGAGCCTGCCTTACCTTATCCACGTAATTGGCGATCTCCATGATCCTCTGTTTCGTTTTGCCAAGGTCACTGTTTTGTCTTCTGTACTAAATTAAAACATTATGATGAGAGGATTACACTGCCATCCAGAATTACGAGGACACAAATTCGAAGCCTTAAAATAGCCATTCTGGGAAAACAATTGAAGGTACTCCGTGAAAAATGACACTAAAAAAAGATAGGAAACAAAGAAAAAATGGCTAATTATAATGACAGCCAAAAATGATTTCCAGAAAAGAGACTCATGTTACCCAGAAAAGGTTCATCTTCTGAGGAATGTGCTTTGCACAAAATTTACTAAGAGAACTACAAGACACAAAAATGTCCCCCCAAAACAGAAAATGACATCGATCAACCAAATGACTGCATTTTTCTGCCAGAGATTTCGAGTTTTCTGTTTGGTTCTACTTTTGAAAAATATCCTCTAATCAAGCAAAGCTAAAAAAATCTATACAATTTTGCAATTTACAAGGAGGTCATAAATCTGATTCAATTTCCCTCCCAGAAACAAAACCATTGATGTAGGAACAAAGCCTACCTTAGAAAAAATTGTGAAATGTTCAGACAAACCATTCCATGTTTGTTGTAATGTGGAGCTTTTTTCAATTCAATAAATACCATGGAGATTTTTCTGTTCTAAAACAAAAAGACTGAAGGGGATATAGGAATACAGTTTTGTCGCTTTCTGTGCACTACCAGCTACGAATGAAGGATAGATATTTACAGTTTATTCATGAGGACTACAGGCCAACATACCCTTATGGTTTCAACATGGCTCACGTATAACTGAAAACCTTGCTGACAAAACCCTTCATCAAGCTTGGTATTCTAACAGCCATATTTGTTTTTCAAGGAAATTTTCCAAAATTAGGCAAGCTAGCCAAGCCCGACAGCTTAATTATCTGGATTTTTGACAAGTGAAGTGTGAAATCGTTAGGAAACAGAAGTCCCTTCAGTTTTTAATAGTATGTCTATTTTGTGAAGCCCAAGCTAATCACGACGTTTTCTTGATGGCAATGCAACATAGTTCCAGCCTTAATTAGGAACAGTGGGAATGTTGGTCCGGTCCTAGAGCACAGTTTAAGAAACAGTTAGGATGCACATCTTGTGAGATGCTCCACTGAAATCCTCTGGGAGATTGATTGTTATGCATTCTCTGTGGCTGCAATGACCCTTGTGGCCATGCACAATCTAGCAGCCTCTTTGGTATTCTCCCCTCCCACATAACAATCTTTCCCGTGGTAAGATAGGGGGCAGAACCACTGGGCGTGTTACAGTATGTCTACCCTGCAATTTGGCAGGTGAGAGAGCCTATTTCTTTGTTTCCTCCTCACATCTGAATCCTGTCATGGAATTCATCACTCATTGTGGCACGCAGGGGGCGGTCACGCTTTCATGCGGCGTGCTCAACTTCAGGCTGATTATGAGCCCGGCAAGAATGAAAGACAATGGACAACCTGCCACAGGGTCAAACCAGTCAGTCGGTATCTAACGTTATTGCGTGAAAAGACTATATTTGACACGTATGGTTATGTAACGTGTCAATATTCCAACAGAAAAAAAAGGAAGATCTCAAGACACTATTTAGGAGCTTTTATTCAGCAATGCTCCTTGTTAGCCCACTGAACCAATGTGCATGCACACACACACTTGCACGCATACACATCCATCCACACATACATACACACACACACACACATCTGGTCCATGCACCTATAACATAATATCAAATTTAAGAATAACATACCCACATACAATATTCTGCCAAAACAATAATACAAAATATACAAAAAAAAATAATATCTACCAATCATATATTGTAAAAATGTAAAAAGGAAACTCACAATCTGATATTTCCTTTTTAAATAGGTTATGCAGAGGTACAGTGGAACATCATAAAAGGTTAAGCTGACATTTGGCCAAAGTCACCACGCTGCAGTGCCCATTCTGTTAGCCAGGTTAGCGGACACTTCAAGACTCTTGAGAAATCATTTGCTTACCAGCATACTGTCGGCAACAATGTAGAGCTCCATGTACTTGGTGGTGCCCCAGGCATTTCGCCTTACCTGCAATAACAGGTAATGGCAGACCCTGAATCACTGCTTAATGGCCAGACAGATGGTCAGACCACAGTGTAGCAACCTTATTTCTGACTGTATTTTCTGCCATTACTATTATTATAATGTTATTTACATGGCTTATTATCCAAAGCAGCAACCAGGGCTTTTCAGGGGTTAAGCAGCAAGCTGTATCTAATATTGCATGGCAAAATAACATAATTTTTAAGAATGATTAATTATCTATGCATCATTATTGTTCAGTGAAGTAAAAAACATAAAACAAAAATATGCAAATGAACCATAGAGTACGGGCCAAGATTGGATAAAGGGTGTGAATGGAGGTATGCCAGCAGCCATACCACCCCTGCCTGAGGGCTGAAGCCAAGCAAGGTTGGGCTTAGTGAGCACTTCGACTTGCAATCCCAATCTAGCATCGCTCTTATCACTTCTAATTTGTTCCTGTAGCAATTTCATGTTACACTTGCATCTCCATTCAACACTTACTGTACATTGCACTTCATTCATTATCTTGATGTTGCAGCTTGTCGTCGTGCCTCCTAGTTTGACTTACCATAACCTTCTGACCTAGCCTATGCTTACTGTGTGAACTGAACTTAATGCGTTCATGGCAAATGATAACTTACATAATGAGTATTTCATCTTGGACCTGTGTTTTTGTTGTTGTTCCAATGACCTTCGGTATACACTTATTGTATGTCGCTTTAGATAAAAGCGTCTGCCAAACAAATATAACGTAATGGTGATGACGTGCCTAGAGGGGGAAGTCTTGGGAATGGGAAAGTAGGGAATGGGCGAAGCACGGTCCTGCAGTGCCATTTGATACCAAACACACCATATGTCCCTCTGTTCATTTGAAGGAAGCACCCCCCCCCCCCCCCCAGACAGGATGAAAATGCCTAAAACTGCACCGTTTCAGAGAAAATCCTCCAAACGGTGTCTCTGGGGTAAAAGCTCTCTAGCCCCATCCAGCAGCAGAGGTCGTAACGGTCACTTAATCCTTTTAGCTGAACTGACACAAACCGGCTCCTCTCTCTCGCTCTTAAATGCCTTAGAGCGATACTTTCTGGGCGGGGATTTGACTAACTGTCAGCGGTCTTTCAGGTGTTTGAAAGACTAAAGGTTCTAAGTTGCTCCCGCTACGGTTTATGAGCAGTGCATGTGTTTTTAAAATGGCTGGCGAGAGACAAATTGCGAAAGCATGAACGTTTCTTTCCTGGACCAAGAAAAGCCTCTCAATTGATTTGTTAAATAAACACAAAGCCTATGCTATATCGAAGACTGCTTTATAAGACTGTCAATCCAGGCTCAAGTTAAACTTTGGCATTTTCACAAGACATTAGCTAGAAATTGTTTGAAATGCTGAAGGCATCAATCACAGTCTGCTTTTATGGAATGGTACCCCACAGGTCCCAGTCGTAAACAAGGGAATGATTTTTATAGACTTTGCCAAGGGTTCGCACCCAGCTTGATTTTCTCTTCAGTCCGCAATCATTTCTTTAACCGATGTTCTTATTTGCTCTGGTACACAACATAAATTGTCTCATCACACACAAATCATGGACACAGAATAACCAGATGAGCTCATTTAAAGAAAAAATTGAAAACAGTAGACCGGTTCAGAACTGACTCAGAACTGCCCTAGCCACTCTAAGGTATTGTATGGCGCCACCAATCGCGATAGCCTCTTGTGCTACTCACCCTTTGATGCAAAGGTTTAAGAAGGCTGGAGACAAGGCTTGTGTGTCCCACCCAGTGGCCGTGTCCACATGCTCCCCCTCTGATTGGCAGATGCTCTGTGCGGTAGATCATGTGATGGGGAGAGTCCAGCCCTCTAATTGGTTCAAGGTAGTAGCTGTCATTCTCATTCAAGACTATCAGGCCCCTGTATTAGAGGAGAAGACAACATTCCAGATGGAATGATAAAAAATCGACAACAAACACATACCTAATCATACAAACTTAAAAAACATATCAAGTGGAACAGCTACTCCCACTCTGAGAGACAGTTTATACTAGGTCAATCTTTCTGACTGAAGTCAAGTGTCTGTATAAAAAAATGGACTGTAAAACAGATTTTAAGCATACATAATTTAGTCCACATCACAGCATAAAATAGCAGGGATCCCATATACTGCATTTATCAAAAACAAAGATCCAATATAAATGCTTCTTATATAAGAAATTGCATCTTCAAACATCTTGTGTCTTCCCCTCACCTCTGTTTTGATAACACTTTGCAAATCAAATGCAAATACAAGTATGAATCAAGATGATATGACTTTTTTTTGATAACTGCAGGAGGGTCTGGAAGAAACCCTGATCTAGATGCAATTTGTGATAGTGTCCCACAGAGGGTGTCTGAAGCATGACTGTCCAATATTGTCCCACCGGCTGGCTCTACAAAATATGTAAGCAAAGCTGGCTTTCCTCCATGAGGGTTACTTGTCAGGGGAGACTCTAGCCACAGTAGCCCACTTGTGGCACAGAGACTGGACACACACACACACGCACATGCACACACATACGCACGCATGCACACACACACGCGCGTATGCACGCACACACACAAACACACACACACACACACACACAGAAACACTTACAATAAAGAATTGTAAAATAAGACGATTAACAATAGGCCATTGGATGGTTCTATTTGAAATTAACATAGCAACAAACACCTACGCCTCTGCCCACACATACATACAGCCTCTTTAATGAATGCACATTAAAATGAAGGAACATATACCACATTTTCAGAAAGAGCTTGTTGTTGTTCATTGCAAATACATCCCAATTTAGTCAGTAGCAAATAAAGCAAATTGAGGTAATAAAGATAATGAATGTTGTTCTCTAGTTTTTACATCAATGCAGGTGGAATTTTTACACTTTTTACACCCTCAAAACTATAAACCCACTATGTTTAAAATAAATAATCTTGCTCAATTTGAATGCAATATAAAACATTTAATTAGCATAGTTTTAATTTGTTTTCCCGCAGGAAAGTTAGTAATACATGTCTACAGAAAATGTTCTCCAACAGGGCCAGGTGGTGATTTTTTATGAAACACTGACAGGATGTATTGAATACCCTGAGTCACATCTGTATCTCATGGATTACAGAAGTGGGAGAACCACACAAACTTGTTCCAGAGGAGGGGCAGTGATTCTTTAGATATAAAGACCTGGTATGACCTTGGATCAGAAAATGAAGTTCTTAAATTATGCTCTCAGTGAATATAACACATAGTACTGTATATAATCCATAATATAGGATATATATCTCTTGAGCTAAGAAGAAAGACAACCCAGCTTAAATGAAGACAGAATTGGGGTGAGGACATTTTGAAATGGCTGAGAAAGAGATGTGTTTTCAGGCGTAGAGAGTGGAGGGAACTATCTTACTTTTGAAACGGTGTATCAAAACAAGCAATTACCCTGACACATGCCTGGGTGAACATATCTCACATTATATCCTGCAACCAAACAGCCCATCATTAATCAATAGTAATGTCTTCTTGCATCTGTGTAATAGCCTCATCTCTTGGCAAAGCATGGCAAAGGAATGAATAAAAGTGGGCCAGTAAGACCAACATGAGATACACAACGTGGCTGAGGATTCGGATGAGATGAGGGCGAGTAGAAAAACACTGGCTAATAGTGTAATATGGACACCTTCTCCCATCTTTGGACGCCAGGCCCCATTCCAAAATGGACGTGGCCATGACTCAGTAACCCAGCAACATTTCAAAAGCTGTTGCCTCGCCATCTTTGAACTGCGCGCACGAGCCGCTTCCATCCGCGTTGATCAATATTCTGTCTTCCCGTCCTTCACGGAAAAGACAGCCCTGCGGAATTAGCATACGGTGCCCTTTTCTGGTGCCGCGTCACCCGCTCCGAGGCGCTCGGGGGCCCGGGCGAACAACGGAGGCCGTGGCACCGCCCGCCCTTCAGGCTGCCAATGATTGATGGGCCTGATGCGACCATCCCGATTGGGGGGATTGATTACCTGTCCGGCCTCATTCCACCGGCATCACCGGTCTGGCTCTCGGGGGACTTACAGGAGACCTGTTCCCTTCCCAGCCGCTGAAAGTCAACATTACATCACTGCCTAGTGCAAAAACGCACCATTCTACAACCTGGCCAGCCTTCTCATAGATAGAGAAGAGACACTGTAGCATAGTTTCTCCAAGTGTTAAGCCAGGAAGTCGATCAAAAAAGTGAATGGCATATAAATGCTTATTGATATTAAAATTGTAATAATATTCGTATCAGTACTGTACAATCAATAAAAATGATTTTAAACTGCAAGCGCTGTACCGACTTGTTGGTCTACTGGTTTCAAAAATGGTCAAGTTGTTCACTCGTTCAACCGAGCATTAGCAAGGAGCTTGCTGCGAGGGACATTTCTCTGGCTGTTCTGCATGGTTTGGCCCAGTTTACAGTAAATAAACTTTTCACATTGGTGAGCAGCTCTTGACAGCAGCGGTGAGTGACAATTCCACACACAGGAGTGCATTCAGAATTGTTAATCAACTTATTCACAGAGCATTAAAAAAAACCATTCACTGACTCCGTGCAGATCAAGTATATATTTTGGAGCGACAGTAAAAGTAGAAAATAAAATGGAAGTCTTTTCAAATAGAGCACTATAATGGTCAGGGATCCTGTCACCCTAAGACTGTGCACTTGATTCACAGGTGGGACACTGCCATTGTACTCTTGAGCAAGGTATTTAACCTGAATTGCCTCAGTAAATATCCAGCTGTATAAATGAATTGTACGTAAGGCAAGCTGTGTAAGTCTCTCTGGACAAGAACACTTGCTAAGTGCATAAATTTAATGCAATGTATTGTGCCAACTACTTTTGAAATCTCCCTCCACCACCTTCATTAAGATGTCATATGATTTTTTTTTTGGAACACCATGTTTTCTTATGACTCATGTGTCTAAAATGAAATCCAATGGTTTTCCAAAACCTTCACGTAAAAGTTTCCACTTTGTGGCAACCCTAGAATTCACAGACTGTTAGACATTAAGCGGTACAGAGTATAACATGCCTGCAGAAGCCTGTATGCTCAGAAATACAGCACTGTGAAATACAGCACCACTCAACTGAGTACTTACCATTCTATGGCTCCTTCAACCCCTTAATCATTGTGCCAGTTTGTATTGTGATTGGCCTATGTACAACATGAAGTCTCTGCCTAATGTTTTTTTTGGCATGTCTCACTCAAAAACGAGGTTCTCAACACCTCTCCTTGATACAATTAAAAAAAAAAAAATAAATGTCTTCATTATCTTCATTTTATTTCCTGTATTTCTATTCTTTCATATGCATCATGTGATTTTATAGCTTCTAGAGAGCCATGAAATGGCCTTCTAACACCTGGAAGCCATATGCAGTGATTTTCCAAGGCTCAGCAGAAAGAAGGACAGTAGCATGTCTGCATTTCAGAACAGTTTGTCTCTCACGGTTTGTGTGAGAGCTTGTCAGGATTAAAGCGTGCAGGCAAAAGACAAATATGACACTTAAAAACAATGGCCTCACATTATTAAAGGAAACACCCCGCTGGAACAATCATAAGATGTTTTATTTATTGAGTTTTGCTGAGCTGGCAATTTGGTGGAGTTTTAATAAAGCTGGATTGGGTTTGAAATCTGTGACTGAGCACAAGTAATGAAAGAAGGCTACATTTTAATACATAAATTTTACATTTCAATAAAGTTGCCTGACAGTGCCTAGTCCACTCCGATATCTTTGCATCAAGGAAGAGTGATGAACTTCACGGTACTTTGCACGCTTATGTACAGACCTATTTCTTTTTTTACAGTTAAGGAAATTTAAAGCCACTTAAATGCAAGCCACTGTGCCAGAGCGAGCTTAAAGGCAAATCAGTTCATGACAACTGTAAAACCCCAATTCCGTAATGTTTCTCTAATTAAGTAACTACATCTAATAAAATCGCTGCGGGTTCTGAGAATTCACAAGATGCCTGCCTTGAAGGAAGATGCATCACTATTGCACTCTCCCTCCACAATGCCCTATGGTTGCTTTGTCATATCCTTTGAAAACTAGGGAATGAAACAGTGGGTGTCCACTCAAAGACCGTCAGGCTGGTAGAGGGGAAGATGAGAAATTCTCTTCTATTTCTCAGATAACCGACTTGAGAAAAAGTCTTGACATACACGCTCGCACGCACACACACAGGTACGCACATTCATGCACACAGGCACACACACAAACGCACAAGACTATGTTGGGGTCTACTCCAGTTAAATCGAATTTGTTTGCAGTGAACCACAACTGACTATTCTGTGATGGACAGTGCCCACTTCAAATACAGACTTGCATCTAGTTCAAGCGTTGAGATCAGGTCTGCTGAACACTTGTGCTCTCCTACACAACTCACATTTGGTGATGCAATTAAATTCAGTTAAAGTGAAGTTGGAATCTCATTTCAATGTGCGAGCTTCGTGAGTGAGTTCGCGAGGTGACCGCGCTCCACACGCACGACCAAATCCGCCGCTTCCTGTGCCGAAACACACGGCCATAATGGAAGACCGGAGAGAAAAGAGATTGCTTTCCTGCAAGGCCTTTCACCTGATGCCGTAGCAATTGGACCTCTGTTTATTGCAACGTTCCCTCCAAATTGAGCAGTGACATTTTGGCTTGGAAAGGAAGTTGTTCTGCGACCATTAGAATCAGAGAGCTTTTTTTCCCAGGGAGGGTGGGGACAGTGCCATTTCTCCTTCAGTCTTTCCTGTAATTTGGTAAATGTATGAACTGGAAGACCTTCTCCCAGGTGTCACTCTGCTCAGACAATCAGAGCACCTCCTCTGGTGCACTCTTCCTGCTCGCTGCTGCTTATTATTCCGGCTGAGTTTCACACGGAAAATTGCTATAGGGAATAAAGTCAAGAAGTTAGAATTACAATCGCACCAGCCTGGACACTCCTGTTGTCGTGTGCTGAATCGAACAACTTGAACCAGGGGTGACACACACCACTCACGACAATGATTTGTGTCTCTATTAATAATCGCGTCATTGTTACAACATTAAAACATGTTTGGGTTGAGAGACTGAGCCACACACTGACAAACATTTATGGTATAGCATCAGTGCATGTACTGTAGTATAAAGCAATGTTTTTGTAAATAATAGTATGCAATACAAGTATACAACATAAAAAATAAAAATTATGTTTTACAAAAAAAAAAAAAGAAAAAACAGCCATATGCGGCCAAATTAATACTGCAACTGAGTTTCACTCATACATACCAAAACAGATATGACTCTTTAATGTGGGGAGATCAACAAAGGACCTGGCTTTCTCATTCACTATTTATGGCTTTGATGCCAGATAGCTCTTAAGTCATTTATTTTAATCAATATTAATGTGTTATAATCGCCAAATGAATCTTTACTCTCAAACACAGTGCAAGCACTCGTCATTCATCATCCCCTACCAGACAGCTTAATTGGTGCATTATAGCCGTGTGAGCTGAGGGAGCATTCGCATGCAATGCACTGATGCAATACTGTAAATATTTGTCGGTGAACTTCGTGAATTAACTTTTCTTTATGGCCCTTTCAATGGAATTAGCCACAGTAAAAATGGCTCTAGGGACCCATCAAACACGATGGCAGGTCATGTGACTCACCGGACCCCGGAGCAGGTGCTGAGAACGACCCAGGAATCTGGGTGCCCTCTCACGTAGCCATGGTAGAAACAGTGGTCCTGCAATGAGAGAGTGAAAGAGAGAGGAAGGAAAAGAGGAGAGGTCTTCATACCCGAAAGCCGTTAAGGGACTCATGCACTATGCAAGGCAGTGAAATCACTTTCTGCGGAAGAGGCGGTGCCAACTGCACACCTGACCTGAGCAATACCAATGCAGCCCTACCTGCTCACAGTGAAGATAGATAGCGCCTTGTGTGTGTGCGTGTGTGTTTGTGTGTGTGTATGTGTGTGCATGTGCGTGTATGCGTGTGTGAGCTGGGCAGGACCTGGCTTTTCTTCTGCAGCAGAAACCATGGCCAACGTTTTGTACATACTCAATGCTAGATCTGCTCTCAGTCCATCACAGGTTCCACTTTTTCCATGAGTGGCAGGAGACAAGTGACTCACAGGCTTACAGTATGCTTGGCTCATTCCGTCCTTACAGTGTGCTTCTGCAAGCACCTTCACTAGATTACTGCAGAAGTCTTATCCTCTTAAAACCTGGGAATGTCTATCAGCCGGTGAGCGACTGTGGTCGAGCCTCGACTGGTACGGCGTGATTGACGCATACTACAACAATTCAACACGCAAGCCGTTAAACGCTGCTGTTATTTTAAATTCAACGTCAATGTAATTTGGAGCATCGCCTTCAGACAAATTTGATAACTCGTCACGCTTCTTTGGCATGGATTCTTTCATCATTACTTGTTTGATGCCATTCAGACAGTCTTGCAATGTCAAAGAAAATAAAAGCGCAATGAAGAAAGGCTGATTAAAGAAACAAGGTTTTAAATAGATTATCTTCACAATAATTATTACAATGGTACTTCAAGTTAAGTGCTAATCATGTAACCATTGAACATGGAAAAAGAGTGAATGTTGGGTACAAACTGAGTTACACTGTTGAGATAAACAAGTATGTGCAATTTCAGCTATCATAACAACCTTGAGGTGGATTGGCTGTTTGACCCAAATAAGCCTGTGGTCCATATGTTTCCTAATGGGCCTTTCTGATTACATGCCAGATTTCAAAAGAATCATAAAACCACATGGACTTCATTAATATTCACTCATTGTTATTGCTCCAGGAAAAAAAGAATATTACAAAAATGACATTTCAATCATTTTATTTAATCTTATAATTATCATCACATCATCTGAACATGCTTTATGGACAATATCTCTGTGGTGTATCTTAGTTTACATAACATGAGAATACAAATATAAAAGGGGATAGCAATATATGATTGAAATGAAACTGCTACTTTTGGGGTGATAATCAAATCCTGGAGGCCTGTCTGTCTTCTTGTTTCTTCAAAATAACGGCCAATTTAGGAGCCGTAAACATGTTGCTAGGACTGTTTAGCCTACTTGAATCAATCATTCTAAGTCCTGAAACACACCAAGAACCAGCACACACTGTGGTCCTACCTCCAGAGTATAAGACCAAAACCTGACATCCTAATTAAGAGCTGTGGTTTTCAGTGCATATATTAAAAGTATTTTTTTGAAAAGTATCTCTGAAACCTAAATTGCCAGTGATTCCAAAATATATTAATAACTCATACCAGAAATATGTTACTATGTAATTAATTGTAACTATTGCATTATTTATTTATCCTCAGAATTACTATAAACATATCATTGAGAGAGAGAGAGAGAGAGAGATTACTATTAACGTCTAAAATGGTTCCTTAGACTATGATTACCTCTGATCTCCATTCTACCCATGCTTGTATCGCCCTCTGACTTCTCTAGTGATGATTTCGTTTAATTTCATTCACTGTTCTGGTCTCTCAAAACCATTTTTAAAAGATTTTCCCCTCAATGTCAAAACCTGGCGAATTACTGCTCTTCATTGGCTGCATAACTGACAATTCCTGACTGTTTAAAGGGATTTGTGCTGCTTATCAGACCATGAAATTAGGTAATTTAGCCTAACAGCAAAAGCACAGGATGTGAAGAAAACAGTATTGAAGCCTGCAACATGCGATGGGGGAGGTGTGTGTGCATGTTCATGTGTGTGTGTGTGTGTGTGTGTGTGTATGTACGTATGTGTGCGTGCGCATGCGCCCTTGTGTTGGGGAGGACCTGATTTTACAAAAATAACTTTAAAAATGCACTCATTAATCAATATGCCTAAGAAGACTATTCTTCTGCACCAGAAACCATGTCCAACATTTTGTACACACTCAATGTTATATCTGCTCTCATCTGCTCTCATCCCACCAAAGGTTCTACTTCTTTTTTTCATGAGTGGCAGGAGGCAGGTGACTCACTTACTGTATATTTGGCTCATTCTGTCCTCACATATACTGTATATTCATGTTATGTTTATGTATTCTGAATGTTAACATCAATGTGGACTTCTCTTCACCCAACCCTCATTGGGTATGTATCATTCATTCCCATTAGTCAGCTCACCTATGCAACATGAAGATTAACTCAAAATATACACGGTCAACTGCGTATGTTTACCACTTCGTTTTAGGTTACTGTAAATCATTCTATTACATCATTCATTTCTTCATCTTTATCTGCTTTACTCCAGTTAGCCCTGAGATGTGCTTTGAATGTATCTTTCTACAATGGGCTTGTAAGTTACTCTCCATATGAATGCCTGGGTTATATTATGGATCATTTTATGAATACATATATAAAATCAGATATTAATAGCACACAATATGAGCATAAGTACCCATGACCCTATGCACCTTTCCCTGTGAATTACTGTTTTCACATCTGAATATTACCATTGGTGTACCTTACATGTGAGGGGAATAATTTAACTGCACTGATTCTGCAATGTGCTTTTTGCTGCTATAAATGAGTTTATAGAGTTATGAGTGTGTGTGTGTGTGTGCATGTCTGTGCGTGTGTGTGTGCGTGGGTGTGTGCTTGTCAGAGAGATGGTGACAGTGCGTGTCTGCATTTAAACAGCGACTGAGTTCATGCTATCCACAGTTAGTCTGTTGATTTAACAGATTATCTATTGATTTGGAAAGGCTTGTTATGCCTTTTCTTTCGCATATCTCATGCACAAAAGAAAGCCTCATTGATCTGACTGGCAGATTGTACCTCATGGTATTGACTGAATGTTGACATGCATTTCCAAACCAATTCCACTGAATTAAGTCGCACTTGTTTGCCGGTCTGGGTGACATATCTGTCTGTTCTTCTTTTTAACCAGCTTTAGGTGGAATATCTATTTTTTTTCCACATCAAAGCTCAGGAATGTCTTGCATGAAAATATGTAATTCCCATCTCAAATCTGAGACAGTCAATGTGAATCTGGGTCAAAGAATCATTTGAATTATCACATACAATCATAAATCATGGAAATTATTTTAAATATGGCCACCGTAGATGCCTCTGATCAGGCTGTCTGATGAATACTTGGCACACCTGTTTAATCTCTTTCCCCCTTTCAATGTCTTTTCTTTTTTCCTCCTTTAGAGTCTGCCCATGACAGCCTTTGCTTCTACTTGCTTGCCTTTTGATCTGCTCTGAAGAGGTTAATCGCACTTCCTCAGTGCTTTCCTAATTGGTTTCCCCTGGTAGCTCATGCATCAAATTGCCTGTGCAAATGTATGAATTTCTCCCTGTTCAGCATGGCTCCGAAACATGCACTTCCACCCCAGACAGGTGTTCCCAGTGTCTCCTGCCTGCGGTCTCCTACCCTATACCACAATGCTCTATGCCTAGGACCCCACTGTACGCACAATGCACATATTTTCTGTAACCAGCATGCTAAAAACTTGCCGTTGGTCGATTTGGAAGTTTGGAATAGCCCGGAGGCTACACGTCCATCTAAATACCAAAGCGAGAGTCACAAAGCTAGGGCTCCCCTGGGTACGATCAGTGTGCTGGCATCCTCAGGGCATCTGCTCTCTCGCATGGGGAAAAGCGGAGGCCAATCAATTTAATTTGATTGAGGCGCAGTTATTACCGAGGTTATTCAAGGCCTAGACCGGAATATGACAGCGCGCAGTGAGAGACAGCTGTTTATGGAGCAGAAATAGAACGCCTGCTGAACTAGAGTCAAGTTCTGCAAGAGGAGCTTAAAAAATGCCACTCTCTTCTTTTGGCAAGAAACTAACAGGCCAGAGACAAACTATTCTGAATCCTGGAGTACGCCTTATGAATAATGACAGATAACAGGTAATGACAGGTGATTGCAGAAATAATGACAGATAAAGTCATTTAAAATGTATACCGGGGTTTTGGTAAGTGGGCACAAATAGGACTGGAGATGTTTCTATTTCTGTCAGGATACAGAATTGATAAAGGTCAAGTACCACTCTGAAAAACATCTCTGGGCTTTACAAAAGTTACAAAAACACATTCTTCACTAGTGGAAAAAGAGAGGCTGCCGTGCTCGATATAGATTTTTTTTCTGTATCTGTGTGACGTGAACTTTAAGGAATTTGCCATTTTTCACCCACTCTAAGGAAAATGTATGAAGGTTAACATTCTAGTGGCGCACACATTTTCTTACTCCTATACGTAAGTAAGAAATGGATAGCGAAACCTGTTCTTGTCAAAGCACACTTGCTCATAGCTGAACTGGGTTTTAGCTCAGTCTTGCTTCCCTCAGTTTTCATTGGATTCCTCCTGCCCTTGGCTGCTGCTTGATGAGTCCCTGAAACAGTTTTTCCAAACCTGGGGTCCAGGTGTGGAGTCCAAGGACATCGTCAGCAAAATTCTTTAAAAAAGTTCTCCTTTTAAGAATATTTTGTTTATGTTTTCATGGTTTCATAGTTTAAAATAACCCCTCCTTACAAAAAACAGACATTGGTTTGACATTCCTGGGAAATATATATTATTGTTTTATATTTTACATATTTATATTGAACTAAATGCATGGCTAATATAGATCCATAATATATGATGCAAATAAATAGGATGGGGGGGGGGGGTGTTGGATTGTTATAAGTTCTCAGTGGAGTAAAATTTGCATACATTGAGGCGATCCATTATAATTACACAGAGTGAGCCATAATCTCATTCTACTTATGAAGTTTATAATCAAATTTGCTGGCACAATTTATACTGTGTATCAACTCGATGAATACATATGCCTTAATTCTTACATGTACATTGAATGTACATGGCTATGTACACCTACGTGTGCTAACTGTCAGAGAGACATATGATCAGGAATCATAGCATTTGTGGTTTATCATGGGCTGTGAAATGCCATATGAAGGCGAAGTTGGAGGATTGTGGGAAGTGAGATGCAGACTTACCGTTTGATTGGCCGAGATGGTCACCTGGTCCCCGGCCTCACTGTAGTGCGTCTCTGTGAAGTCCGGGCCCAGCAGCTCACTGTGAGAGAACACACACGGATCAGCTCTTCATAATCAATCTCCCTCCTACTACATTACATTACATTACAGGCATTTAGCAGACGCTCTTATCCAGAGCGACTTACACAACTTTTACATAGCATTTTTACATTGTATCCATTTATACAGCTGGATATATACTGAAGCAATTCCGGTTAAGTACCTTGCTCAAGGGTACAACGGCAGTGTCCTTACCCGGGAATCGAACCCGCGACCTTTCGGTTACAAGCCCAGTTCCTTACCTACTGTGTTACACTCCGTCTTACTTTTCTGACAAACAAAATGGACAGGAAATTCACAGGTCTCTGCTGGAACCAGACCTGTGACAAATACATATTTGTTTTGGATTCAAATACTTTTCTGTGCTCTATTGATCTTGCCTGGTGTAACTGAGCCTGCCAATATGACCAGAAGGTGGGATCTGCACTTTTTGAGAGTATTTAATTGGTTCTGATACACCAGACAAGATCAGTCATGCATAGAAAATTTGAATCCAAAACAAATCCGTATTTGACCCAGGTCTGGCGGGAACCATGGAGAAAGGGGAAAAAGAATAGAAGGCCAAAAGTGTCCCCTAGCCTTCTGTTTCATTCTCCACTCACTGTCTGAGGAGACTGAAGCCTTTTAAATGAACAGGGCTAATGAACATACGGCAGCTCACCGCAGTAAATGTTTCATTTGGGGACAGGGCAGATCGGTTGTTACCGTCTCTATAATTTGAGTCGTTTCAGTGTGACAGCGTTCTTTGCTTCGCCAGAATGAAAATCCACATTTTTTCCGCGCACGCACGGTTCCAGCACCAGTAAATGAGGGGCATATGCAAAAGGCTCTGGCTTTGCTACAGCGACTGCCAACCTTGATTACGACCGTTCTTCACAAACAGCGGTACACAGGTCCATTTAAATAACAGAAACGCTAGTGATTAATGAGTACGGAGCAACAAGCAAGCTTTTAAAATCCCGGAGTGCCGCAGAAATGAGACAGGCAACATAGACGAAATGAAATAATAAAAAAAAGAGAATATATACAAAGAAACAAACAACCTTGGAGTTCGGGAGCCTGCATTACGATGATGGCGAATGAAAAAGCGGCAGGGGAATGGTTTTCACGAGGCGCGAACGATGCCGTGTCTGGAGAAAGGACCCCCGACCGGCATCACATTGCCTGTCCGGAGGGCCTCCAGATGGAGGCTTTTCACACGGGAGAAAGACAGCAACTCCCAGCCTGTTCTCCTGTTATACCCCCTCGTAAGGAAGGGGGGAGTGGAGCTGCTGGAAGACGGTTCAGGCTAAGGCCAGTCAGAGGCACTCTGGCTATAAGCTCTGCAAGCCCTGGGCCTGCAGCGAGGGACACTTTGTGGGTGGGAAGCAGATGCTGGGCTGGGCCCTCCTAGATGAATCTGTCTCCCCTCAAAGGAAACTAGGGCTTATGAGACAGCCAATGGGAAATCATAGAGTGGGTTTATAAATACGAACATTGCTCAGAAATAAAATCATTCTGACAGTGTTTCTGGACGGTATGGTAGCATCATCACAGCTAAGTTGTGAGAAAGTGGCGAGTGCTCGGGCTGGACATGGAGGTCACCGTACAAGGGCATGGGCCAATTTCCAAGCTCGCGGCCTATTTACACACAATGTGTGCAACCTTTAAATGATAATGAATGTGCCTTCTCACTAGTGTACCATAGAGCTGTCTCTGCTGGCTGGCTTCCCCTCCACCGCCTGTTTAGAAAATGTCTTACATTTGTGCTGCTCGACTTGCTGTACTGCCGAGAAGGCTGCATCCCTCCCAGTGGCTGTGTTGTCTTATCAAACGCTCCCTGATAAGTTCTCACTTAGCACCGCGTCTCACAGCTGCCTGGCATTAACAGGCCCTCTCTGTATCCAAGGAAAACACCGTGAAAGGGAGCCACAGCACACAAAAGTACAACCTATTTCGGAACAAAATCTTTACCTTCAAAAAATAACACCTTAAAAAAACGCACCTTAATTTCCAGCCAAAAAGTTACTCCTGCGTTTTACAATCAAGAGATTAAAGATACAAGAGCTTGTAAATTACTATAGATAAAATAAACTTGGCTAACAAAAAATGCTGCTTTTACGTGTCCTTGTTAATATGCATTATAATAACGTATTAAGTATTTATATTGCACTAAATACATTTCTGATATAGATCATTATGTGGATGACATATTTCTGAATTCTTGCTTGTTCAATAGGCTCTGCTTCGCAGTCTTTATTGTGTAGGGTATGTACTGACAGTTAACTGTTTTATTGACAAGGAGACTGAGCCAGAGTTGTTTAGGGGACTGTGACATAAAAAAAAAAAGTGTGGCAACCCTGGCAAAAAATAATAAGCTCTCACTGTATTCATGGCACCCACTTTAAATACACTTGCAGTGCACAAAAGTACGGCAATAAATTACCGTGCTTTTACCATACGGTAATAATCCAATTACAGCAATCGGAGAGTCCATCTGCAAATGGCCCACAGGGAGGCCAAGCTGGGATAGGCTCCAGCTCCCCCATGACCCTGAATTAAATGAACAAATAAATTCCTTACAAAAACACTACTTTCTACAATCAAATTGACTTAAAGATCAAATAAATAGCTTCAATAAAAGCAGGAAACTGAGTGAAGCATTTCTCACAATACACGGTGACGAGAAGAAAGAGAGAGACAAAAGATCTCGCACTCTATTTGTTCTCCTGACAGCCTCCAGCCAGGCCCTCTCTCTGGCACGTGGTTCTGTGGTGACATATCATGTGTGTCACTTGTCGCTATCTGCTGAGAGCAGTGGGCTAATAAACCAGGCGATCACAAAAGAACCGCGGAGAGTGATAATTACTTGTTAGCGTTAAAGGTCACCGCACCGCGGAAGCGTGCAGGTCTTCTGGGCGTCGCACACGGACGACGCGTGGGGTGACATTTACCCAAGCGCCGAACCCTCCCTCTCACGCCAGGAGAAAAAGCCCAGAACCTGTGGTTATGCGTCAGAAGGGTGAGGGGAGGACACTGTGCTCTACCCTGCTTGGTTATTGGTTAATAAACCAGGTGCCTTACAAGGCAGGTTCCATGTTCGAAGGGCTGTCACAAGTGAATGAAGCACCACATTTAGTGTGTAACTGACTCCAAAATCTGTAGAAATTCTAGGCAACAGATAAAAACAACCTTCACAGTTACTGTATAGATGTACAAATAATACTAATACTAATACTTCTACTAATACTACCACTACTGCCACTAATATTGCCAATACTACCGCTGCTACTACTACTGCTTCTGCTACTACTACTAATAATAATAATTAATAGTTATTGTTATTAGTAATATATATTTATTCTCTGGTGAAATCATCCCTGTCCACTGTTGCTGTCTTCAAACAGGCCTGTTACTCAGCCTTGTCACTGGTCTTCTCATATCCCTCTGCTGGCTACCTATATCAACTCATAACAAAATTAAAACCTTGGTGCTAGCCTATCATGCAGCTAAAGGGACAGCTCTGTTACTGCACAAGGAACTTCCCAGTGCAGTCGAGGCAGGAGAAACCCTGCCCATCTTCCGACGCAGACTGAACACTCACCTTCTCAGATTGCACCCCCTTTAAATATGTTTTACTATTTCTTTCTTTGAGTTTCCTTCTGGATAATGTTACAGGTTTAACTGTGTGTTATCTGTCTAGTGGTACTTTCTTTTGTTACAACACACATTTTTGTTTGATTAGCATTACATTAATGAATATAAATGAGCCCCTGTGCCTTCTAGTGATAAGACCTTTTTGTATTTGTGAGTAACGCTGATGTTCTCTACTATTGTACGTAGCTCTGTATAAGAGCATCTGCCAAGTGATTATCATATAATGGTGTTTATAGTACAGCAACAAGCAGCACCCCAGGGGCCAAGCACATACAGAGGCTTCCCGCTGCATTGACATTTCAGTAAAAATGAATTTTGAATTCATTTACATTTTTATGCCAACATCGCAAAAGTGCTACACTGTAGCAGCAAATGTAGTTAAAGCAATTTCAAGCAAAGCCAATATTTTATGTTGATGTAAAATTGAGCATTTTATATTCATTTTGAAATTAGTGTCCCCTTTCCAGGCTCGGCGCACTTCTTAATTGGCTGACAAAGCACAGGTGTTAATGCTGTGAACAGGAGACTCCCTCATTTCCCTGGTGCTTATATACATTTCAGTAGCCCATCTGTCACACTTTGACGACTTTAGTCTCATATCCACTCCATATCTTTTGTTAGCATTAAAATTTTCACTTTAGCTGCTCGGGGCTGCTTGTAAAGTTCTCGGAGGCAGGTTTGCAAAAATGGATACAATGAAAATAAAAATTGGATGGCTGTGCACCATTGACTTCCTCCTAGATTCACCAACAGTGCCTCCAGCAATAGAGGAGCCACAGACATTTGATACAGCTCGTAGTCTCACAGGTGCTCGATTCCTACTCTTTGCACACTCCAATGTCACCTCATTAACTTTAAATGTTATAATTGTTTGGAAAGAAGTAAAAGGAAATTCTAGTAGATCTGTAGCTTTTTGCATCACTTCATCAAAACTCATAAAACCACAAACATTTCTTTGCAAATGAGTTCTCTGAGTTGTTTATTTTCAGAAAGTGGTACCTGTACAATGCACATTTTATTTTACTTTTATCAAGTGGATTTCCACATTGGAAGAAAAAGCAAGTATCTGGTTATAATTTTTAAAAAATATAATACGGAAAAAATGGAAAGCGTTAGTTTCATTCTTTAGTTTATATATGTCTCTGATCTTGCTCTGTACTTGCGAAACAGTTGAAAGCAACAGTTTGTAATTAACCTATTTTATCTTCGATGGGTCTTCATACGTAATCATATACACAGTAAAATGTCTGATGTTAATTCAACTCTTAACAGAGTGCATATGAGTCCAACAGTTTGATTGAGCACTGAACATTTTACTGTGTACTGGTTACAAACCTGTGTCTGTGTGCTCTGGCTTTGGTTTTTTATGAATCCAACAAAGTACAGCATTAAAAAAATGCATTCGCCCTCTTATAAGGACAAAGTGAGTGCCTGCACAGCCAGGGGTACATTTAAGAATGGTACATTAAGTCGTATTGTGTGGGTTACAAAAAATAAATAATAAATATATCCTTAAATAAATTCATACATTTGACATCACTGGGTCGACAAAATGTTTCATTTTAAGTTTCTAAAAGCTTCCATAAGGCATTTGCTCAAAGAAGAAAACACCTGACGCCGACTTTTAAACGACAAAGCCTTTGAAGACCGGTGAACTTTCCTCTCACAAAAATGCAAACCACCTGGCCTCAGCTGACCCAAAGAAAGCAAAAAGCATGAGTCATAGAAGTACTACTTTTTTTCCAGACTTCTTTTCTCACCGCTGTGTGCCGTAATGATGCAGTATAACCCCCCAAAACCGAAACTGCGACTATCCCCCTCTCCATTAGAGAACAACTTCAAAACCTGCTGAGGAAACGCCATTAAATAATTGAAAAACATGTCTCAAGGCACAGATCCCCCAATTTCAAATCTAACAAAAGAAGCCCAGAAGATGCCGCGAGCCCAACGGAGTGTTGGGCCCAGAGAAGAAAGGACTGGGGTGTGCGGCTACACGATTGAAGATGAAGAGGGACATGCCCTTCGTTTTGCGGTAATGCACCTGGGGAGCGAGTCGCTCCAAAACCAGGCCCTTTCGAGGAAAACACGCGGAGCGAAAGCAAATGAGATGGATCGACCTCTGCAATCAAAACAGGCCTTTTTTCCCTCTAAAAACATAGACTACTAACAGAAATGTATTGATCATCTTGTTTGTTCTCACAGTAGCGTTTGGCTTGGAAAGCTCCCCAAGACAAGTACGTCCCAACGCATTGATCATTCAATGAAACTCCTTTTCCACACGACTTCCATTTCACGCTCTAACAACAGGATCGCGGTATCGACGTCCTCTAGATTAGCCCGCAATCACCGGGTAAAAAGGCAACAGCTGCATGGTGTTAAAGAAGGAAATGAGAGCCAAACGTTGTTCCCTCATCTCATCATTCGTTAAGGTGAGCAAAGCGATCAGCTGTTAAAACGCATACCAGCGGCTGAACGCGTCAATAAAATGTTGTCGCCTGGCTCGCCCGCTGCTTTAAGAGGTTCTGAATTTTGTGAATGGCTTCCTTGTGCTACAACGGCTTGCACCCTCAGCCCCCAAAACCGCCACATATCTTCTGGAACAACGGTAGATGAACTGGCAGCCGCTCTCCGGATGTTTCCATCACAAATAAACATACAGGGATAAAGAGGTTGCGCTGTGTTTGAAACGATGTGACACCCCAAGGTAATCTAGACTTTGATTCACAAAGTAGAAATTTCTCTATTGCGAGTCCAGTAAAGTAGAGAACAATGAGCTATGAAACCATGGGTCGAATGGCCAAACCTCACTTACAGTATCGTAGAGATTGGACCTTGCTCTACAGAAAACAACATTTTTACAGTGCAGATTTTCTACAAGATATTATCACATGGCAACACTGACGGTGCTGGGTATTGTACACAACCCATCACAGCCAAACACCTGACAGGAGATAATCGTTTGTCCAGCATCAATGAGCTGACGTTTTTGGTTCTGATAAATGTGTTGGGGAAAATAACTAAGAGCGCAAACAAATCCCTGATCGTGCCAACGTCCATAAGGCCAGCAGTTCTGTAAACCAGCTCATAATTAGTCATAACATGGCCCCGGGAAGTTGGGCTTCAGTCAGCAGGGTATAAACCACCTCATCATGTACAAATGATTCCTCTGGCCAATCAGACTCTTGCAGTTTCCATATATGCCATACGATGTAATGAAAATGTGATAACATACACTGAGTGTACAAAACATTTGCACTCAGTGTATATTATTGAAGACCTTTGTTTTCCATGACATAGACTGACCATGCAAATCTGAAAGAGATGAATTATTATTAAGCGATACTTCATTGACCCCGTGTCCTCCGCATTTGACTCATCCTAGGTACTTAGAAGCAGTGGGCAGCCATAGTGCAGCACCCGGGCACAAACTCCAGTTCTGGTCAAATGCAATGGCAGGAGTATACCTAACCTGACAGACACCGACCCTCGGAATGACACACACACACACACACACACACACACACACACACCATCCATGTCTCAGTTACCCCCAAGTTTCAAAATCCCTCTTCAACCTGTATCTACCAATTTATCTACACTGACGTGGATTTAACAGGTGAAATCAAAAAGGGACCATTACTTTTACCTAGATTCACCCGGTCAGTCAGGGAAAGAGTAGGTGTCCATAAAGATTTGCACACTCTGTGTAATGTTGCATGTTTATTAGAATAAAATTCAACCACATAATATAAGGCAATAGGACAGCAGAGTAGGCATAACTGTCAAAATGAAAAAATTCACAGGTTGTGTCCAAATCTTTTTTTAGAGGATATAAATTTGCTGACATGTAAAACAATCAGAAATCTCAACATATTAATGCTGAATGAACGATTTCCTGTTCAGAAACTGGCTGAGATCCCAGGCTGGTCAGAGCAGGATGCTGGAAATGAAGAGAATCCAACACTAAATATGAAAAGGAGACACAGCCAAATATAAATAAGAATATCCTGTGCGAATTCGACTCTAAGAGAGACTGAATGCGATCAAATGTACTCTTTCAGAGAAAAATGCACTCTGTCAGTTCAATGCTGGACATTTTTCTGTATTTTTCTATTATTATAATAAAATAGCGACACAGAAAGCATGCTTCGCTGAAGGAAAGGGGAGAAACTGCTACATCTACTCAATGGTTCAGTACATCACAAAGAGCCTTGGAGCACTACTATAGAAAACCTGCTTAACTGCCAGATGACTGCTTTGAAATTGCATCATACGCTGTTGTACTAGCAAGGCACGATTCTCTGGCTCCAAGAAAAATGATAGATGTTTTTATAATTACACAATTACAATGTCCTTTCGTAACTACTACATAATACTGTATGAGTACACACTGTTAAATTACTTATTTGGGGTTATACTGGGGGGTTAAGTTCGGTATTACTGATGAGATAGCGCCAACTAAAGCTAACCGGTCCTCAGGGGTAACGCTATAAAAAGCAGTATAACCAATGAGTAAAGTTGAGGAAGTAAAGTGCTGCCTTAAGACATTTCCCCCTCCAATGTCTCAGAGCTGGAATGGGCTACAAAACGAATGGAGGCGCATCCGTGACTCAACACCGTTCTCGCTGTGAGACGCGCTAAAGAAACAACAAACAAAAAAAAAACAAAAAAAAAAACAAAACAGCAATAAGCGAGGCTCCACTTGGAGCATATGGATGTTATCCCGCACGTCTCAGAGCAGGGATAAACTTTCCTTCACCGGGCTTGGAGAGCTCCGGCGTGGGATTCAGCCACGGTTCATTGAGTAATAGAACAGACATGGGGCCTTGGGGTCTTTTCCCCTCTCGGCTGGATAAGAATCAATCTGGAAAGCAACCGAAAGCAGCTGCTTCCCTCTTCATTAAACAGAGCTCGTGTTTTGCCCAGAAGTTTAGAGTAGCGACGTGAGGAGCAGTAGCTCCGATAGTTTTGATCAAAACAAGCGCTGTACAGGCACAAGCATACTCTAGGTTCGAAAAAAGATTGTGAGACATGTCACCGGCAATGTTTTCATATGAATTAATTATCAGACTTGCTAGTATGCTTCCGAGACTTAACGTTTGATTATGCAAGACTAGGTAGTTCAGCAGTGTGTCTTCCCCAAAATAGAAATGAAACTTAAGCGTGTAAGTGTTGGTTAATATCTACATCGCTTATGAAATACAAGATTTCTAAACGGGCTTTGGATTGTTGAATAGGATTGGGATTAATAAACCTTTATTCTGACCCGTGTATAATATTATTATTATTTTCTGTTTCTTCACAAACAGAATTTGGCATAAGCTCACCAAACTGAGCTTGTGTTGACAAAAACACTTAGGTCATACAACCAGAATAGCATCAGCATGTGCATTATATTTATGGTATTAACTTTGTTTATTTTCATCTCATTAAACAACTCAGGAACTCTACCTTCATCTCTCACACAATTAAAATGATTTACAACCAACAGGAGACCTACAAAAAAAACGCAGTCTCTCTCTCTCTCTCTCTCTCTCTCTCTCTCTTTCTTTCTCTCTCTCTCTCTCACAAACACATGCACACACACACACACACACACACACAAAAACACACAATTAATCACAGTTATGTCAACACGCCAACACACAAAGACAGAAACTCGGCTGCGTCTTCCGTTTGGGGGAGGGGGGTTGGGGGGGGGGGGGGGGGGGGGGGGGGGACTTATATAATTCCCGGTGTGTCCCCGGTTTCCTTTTCCCCTGGCTTTTCCAGCTTTTATCAAGGGGGGGAGAAAGAGCCGCCACCGCTCCGGCGGTGAGAAAGCGCTGAGCTCAGGGCCCGTCCAGCTGACCCGCTGACCCACTGAGAGCCCGGGCCCCCCATTCATCACCGCGCCGCCACCATCTGGGCCCCATCAGGCGGGGCCCCGCGCCTGCTTCCCTTGCCTGACGTGATTCGCTCCTTCCTGCGTGGCGCGGGAGGCCGGGCTGGCCTGGCCTGGCCTGGCCGGGAGCCCGCGGCCTGCCGCGTCCCTGGATACGGTCGCCGCGGCCAAAACAAGCGGCTCGGTGACCGAAATAAAAGGTCGTTAGGCACTCCCGCGGCCCCTGTAAAAACAGACCGAGGGTCCCGCCCACACCTGCCTGCCGTTAGTACGTGTCACCTGATAGGGTGTGCCGCACTTTCTGCGTGCGGCCTCTGCCGGAATGTTCCACTGTGGTGAGGGCGGGGGAGTTCACTTCCTTCAATTAAAGGCAATTTGATCAGTAACTCCACTAAAATGAGGGGGCCAGCCCAATTCAACCATCTAAAAAAAGAACAGAGAAGGCGGAAACATTGTGCCATTTACATTGATTCATAAAAAGCAATCAGAAGCCTCTATCGACACTCAACAACCAAACTGATCACACCTTCATAGGCACTACTCAACAAAGACTAAAATATATGTGCACATATAAAATATAACTTATGCCAGAATTTCCATATCTCTGTATGTATCTGTACTGTATGTAATAATGATTGATTCAATAATTTATTGTGATTTTAAGTATGTATGTATGTAAGTACAGTATGTAATATGTATGTATGTGTTTGTGTGTGTGAGTGTGTATGTGTGTGTGTGTGTATGTATGCATGCATAAACACTACAGTACATTAACTATGACATAACTGTTAAAAAATGTATTGCCATAAACACTACATTAACTATGACATAACTGCTAAAAATTGCATTGCCATAAACACTACATTAACTATGATATAACGGCTAAAAATTGTAATGGCTAACTTTAGCAAATTCAGCCCTAAAAACATATTGCCAGCAAAAAACACAGGCTTCCGGAGGGAGTCATCCAAACTACTAATACTGGCTCAGTGCGTGGTGTGTAGGCATAGCCACTATTTTTATTTTATTTGTCTTTGAGAGCAAGTCGGCATGGTCTTATGGGGGCGTTCTAAAGTAGGAATGAAGTGTACCTCTCAAGTTTCAGAGGTTTTCAAAAAAGGAAACTCATTTCAGTTATTTCTACCTTCCCTTAAATTTAACAAAGTATATTATAAAAAACATCTGGCTGCATATTATTTCCTCCCTGCTCCGTCATGCACATGACAGATGTCTTTAAATCGGAGGAGTCATCAGGTTGCAGGTGATTTAGAGCTGGTGGAGCTGGAAGCCCTGGAATGGGACAATGTTTAGCCAGAGACAGGAAGTAATGAACAAACAGGAACTGGAAGTCCAAGGTAAAACAATAGCCAAAGCAGCAGTACATTTCCTGTATTGTAAAACTTCCCCTAAATATTCTGTTTTTTTGCTCTAGTTTTGCATATGTGGAAAAAGATGCAATAAAAAAGAAGCGAATGATGTATTGTGAAATATTAATACAAAATAAATATTTTTGTACAATGTTAGTTCCCGACATAAAATGCATTGTTTCGACATTGTTTCGATTTATCATTGTAATTTCTGTATGAACCGGGTCCTCGGAGAACTCATTAACACAAAAGGTCAAGGAAACAACCGATGCTGAAAAAAGGGTCTCTAAGTACAGTGAGCAACTGGGGAATGGCCAACCGTACTTACCTTTCTTTGACCTGCAGTAAAGTTACCTGTATTACAAATGCATCCTTAGTTTTTGTACAGAACTACATTATTCATTTTAAGGCAAACTGGACTTTCAGCTCAAATAAAAACTTTGCGAAGATCATACGGAGCAACACACATCTAATTTAACTTGAAATGAATCAAACAAATCTTTCAACCAGCTGTTCTGGAGTCTTAACTGAAAAAAAAAAAACAATTAAAAGAGAAAAGAATACTCATTAATACAGAAAATAAAAAGCTCTTGTTACAACATTATTCATAACATAATACAAAAATGTATTAGTAACTGTTCAGTATACTCAATATATATAATGATTATTCGTAAATGTTACCACTTTATAAACATAAAACATAAGTTTTAATGTTTGCTAAATTATTGTTTCAACAGTAAATAACACTTGCATACACTCTCCATCTAACTTGGCTAACTTGGCAAATAAGCATGGAGGAACGGGCAAAAATTCCATAATCTAAATGTGCAAAGCTCATGCAGACATACAGGAGAAAACTCAGAGCTGTAATTGGTGCCAACTACAAAGTGTTGACTGAGGGGTGCACACTTTCGTAAATGAGAAATGCAAGTCTTTCACTTTCACTCAAAAAAGGTGTTGAATAAAAACATACTTTTACATAAAAAATGTGTTACATCTATTGTGTTGGTGAGGGAGAAAACAGTTCAGTGCATTAGCACTGCTGTAATAGCAGAAAACGTGAAAAGGTTCCAGGAGGGTGAATACTTTCTGGAGGCACAATAAGCCTCCAAAAAGTGTATTATCCCGAATATCCAGAAACAACTCCTGAGAGATAATGATTTACTGAAGGCACGACCCAAAATAATATGTAAGTTCAGTGTGGTAACACCTGATTTGCAAAGACTACTTATGAAAACCATGCAATTATGGAGTCATTCAAGTCATTTAAGAAACACTCTTTTGTCATGGGTAGCAGCATGTACATCATAGAACACACTACATAATATGGTAGCCTACCTGGTCTAAGTTAACCAACACAAGCAAAAAAACACATCTGCAGATAAATGTTTCTCATAATTGATGGTAGGTTTATGAAATCCATAGTCTACAAAATACAATGCAGATTCACCAGAAAACTGGATATGGAATAGGTAGAATTTGTTAAATCCACTCACAGTTTTAGTGAATATTTTAGTGAACTCATAAAGAACTTGTTTGTATCAGGCTGCGTTCACAAGTGTGCAAGCACTTTGCCACATTGGCAATGTAGTATAATGGTTAGGCAACCTTTACCTCAAAGGTTAAGTTTACAATTTCAAGTCTTTGGTGGGGCACTGCTGTTCTGTTTCACATAGTAACCTGACTTGCTTCTGGAAAAACACCCGACTGTTTAAATTACATGTAAAAATATAACCCGTGCTAGTCAATCTGGATTAAGGTGCCTGCTAAATTAAAAAATAAAAACAATAAATCGCAATTAGGGGAGATGGGATGGGCCTAACCACACTGACAGGTTCATCAGAGACGCTGGGATCTAGGGGCGGACAGCTGAAGGATATGAGAAAGGCTTAGTCACAGGGCAGCTGCTGTACCACTTCCTACTGTGGCACCAGCCCAAACGCTGAACCGACTCACCCGGCTCGGGGTGGGGGGGCTGCGAAGGCCTGTGTGAGAAGGCCCTGTCACAGCTGAACCCTGGTCACCTTGTCCTGGCTTCCACCCTCCCTCTCTGCAGGAAGTGCACAACTTCACGGGGTTTGTAAAAGACAGCCAATAAACATCTGCTAACAGCCTCCTGGCGGGGAGGCGGGGACGCAGGGTGTGGGGGGGGGGGGGGGGGGGGGGGTTTCTCCGCACTGTCTCCACCTAAGGCTGGATCTCAAGGATAAAGTTCATTATTGATTTTAATAATAATACAATTTAAAGCGCCGTGGGTGAAATGCCAAGATAAGGCAAATTAATTCCTGGGAAAAGCTATTTGCTTTCGGGCTAATGAAAGCCGTTGGGAGGTCGTCAATCTCCCCAGTTCTAATGTATAGTTTTTATTCGGAGCACCAAAGGTCTAATCGGATTTAGCATAATTAACAGTAAAGCCCATCTCCCTCTGTGGTCCTGCTTTTTCGATCGGACCGGATGGCTTTGCCTGGTTAGCATCCTTACTTACTTGAAAGAGTTCTGCATTAATAGCTTATTTGGAAAAGCAAAAGCTGTACAAAATATAATTGGATGATCTAAATGAGTCCAGTACTACTGTGGAATACAAATCCCGTAGTCCTCCAGAGCTTTAGAGATACTTCTCTAACCGCAAATGATTGACAGGAACAACAGGTTAATTTAATGAATGGGAGCAATCCAATCATTTTCCAAAACTATTGCCATGCAGTAGTTTTTCTTTTTTTAACATCTGAGCACTTGTTTTAACTATTTATTAGCCTGAATGATCACGCAGAAAATCTGCTACCCACAGCAGAAATAAAACATTTCAAATCCAAATTGAACACAGTAACCTGTCTGTGTATGCGTGAGTGCGTTTGTGAGCGTGTGTGTCTATGTGCGTATGCATGTGTGTGTGTGTACGTGTGTGTGTGCGTGTGTGTGTGCGTATGGGCGTGTGCGCGTGTGTGTGTGCGTGCACACAGGTATGTGTGTTTTCCTGAACTAGTGTTCTGATTATCCTTTCCTTTAAGAAGATGAAGAGCCAGTAAAGTTCACATGTCAGCATCTGAGGATTAGCCTGTGGCTGAGAGTATGAAGCTCTGACTGGTGAGCTAGAGAGGGGGAGGTCAGGGGGACAGGAAAGGTCTGACAGACAAGTGCACGTCCCACTGAGCCTAACAGTAAATCTATATGTGCTTTAGTTTCAGGGCGCGTTCTTTGCCTCAGGGTCCGTTGGCACTGTACTTATTTTTGCTGGATGTCTGGCCAGTGGGCTCCTGATGGGAGTGGGGTGGGGGGAAGGGGGTTTGGGGGGGGGGGGGGGGGGGTTAAAATCTCAAACTCACACTCCCTCCCCACACTTTCCACTCACCAGGATATCTCAAATTCCTTGGAACTAAACTTTGCTGACCTAGTTTCCCGGGGCCAGACTAAACTGCCACGCCGGAGTGCTGTCTCTGAGGCTAGAGCAGGGTAAACACAGACACCTCTGCCAACTGACACCCTGCACCGAGCCCTGTCTCTCTGTGACACGAGCCTCGCGCATTTCCTGTTAGTGACTCGTGTTCATGCCTGTGCGTGCGCGTGTGCGTGCGCGGGTGCGTGTGCGTGCGCGTGCGCGTGTGTGTGTGCGTGTGCGTGTGCGAGCTGAATGTACTGGCCTTGAACGGGTAAACGGCACCCTCTCGATTTATTTATGATTTGAAACCTGATAGGTTACGACTCTGAGATGTAAATACACACACAAGCGAGTGTTTAGACCTTTCCCCTACTGGGGACTGTTTCTCCACATGAGGCCCTGAAGTAAACCCCTTATCTTCTTACCGTAGTCTTCACCCCTCAAACATTACCAAAATCCCACATGCGCCACCCTCAGTCCATGTACACCCCCTTTACCTCACGTACAGTAAACCACCATGACTCCACACACCCTAGCAAGGAGATAACACAATAAGGAATAGAGAATGACTTAACGTTTCAGGGCCAGGAATAATGCATAGCAGCTCCATGCTGACATAGTCTGCTTTTCTGGCTTTGGGCACAATCTCAGTCTTAGAGTGCTTAAAGAGTCCTAACAAAAATGCTCAAAGGGCGGTAAAAGGTTCTATGACTCCTACTGAAGCACAGACCACAGAACCTTTATTACTGACCTGGAGTGCCTCAGCATTATGTGTGTGTGTGTGTGTGTGGGGGGGGGGGGGTACTAAGGGCTGATGCATGGGAAGAGGGCAGGGGGTGGCGGTTTGGATGGGGGGTAACACTGGGTCATAGAACATTTTTCTACCATGCCTCAGTTTCACAGGTCAGACAATGCCAGATGGCAGTTCACAGGTCAGGTACAACCGCAGGTGAAATACCACCGTTCAGCCACACTGTAACCAATCACACGAGAGCAAAGCTGAAACAGAAATGAGCGATATGCACTTTCATTCATCCAAATCATTATCTGTTCATTTTCCTGATTTAGAACAGGCTGAAAGGTGTATAAATGTTATATGCCTCCACTGTGCAGTTTATTACCGGAATGCTAGAATATAAAGAATATAAAGAATATGAATGGCAACAGGCTAAAGGAATGAATCTTTAAAATACATAATGTGGTGCAGTTTGAAGCAGAGTCAATTCTCAGCCCATATGCAAATCCCCCTGCGTGGTTGGAGGTGGGAATCCAGCCATGGTTCTTTCTGCATTATGATCCTATCTCGACCTGTAACCCCCTCTGATTTCCCCGTTAGAAAAAAGTGGAAAACTACATAAAAGAGAGCAGACTGCCCGATCTCGTTTAAAATTAAACGAAGGCACTAAATGTGAACAATATTCAGTTTGCATAAAAAAAGCAAAATCACTCTCCACACAAACACCCTCTATGTCCTCAGCATTTTTCATCATTTGGATAGTGCGCAGTCAAATTAATTGCAATCTTTTGCAAAAACAAATGTGTTCTGACACAAGCGATGACGCTTATTATCCTCTTATCCTCACCTTGCATTTCCTGTGACTTTAAACAAACTTTTCTTCAAAAAAAAAAAAAAAAAAAAGGAAAGCCACATTCTGCTCTCAGGGGAACAGACAAGACAAACTAGGTAGATTCACAAAGAGCCATCTCCACAAAAAAGCTTTCAACAGCGCCCGGGGCAAAGAATAAAAAGCTGGATCTCGCTGCCACTGTCAGAGAAGGCCTCTGTCACCATGTGCCTCTAGAGCCAGGCAAACACACAACAATGCCCAGGAGAGGTAATTGAATCCACGCCAGCAGCAGAGCTTTTCACACACAGAGGACTTGGGCATTTACATGCTCCTGGTGAATGCACCTGAGGAAGAGAACTGCCCCCCCCCCCTCCCCCCACCTCCCTCTGCCCTCCTCCCAGTTTGACTAAACAGCTTCAGACTAGAGGTTAGGAAAGTCTCCCACAAAGCTGCACTCTGTGACTTTTATGTGCACCGCTGCGAATACACTGTGTAATGACTTCCCTGAGGTACCACCCGTCTTTGTTTTGTAGAGTGACTGAGACTGGAACTCTCAGCCTGCACGGGTACAGTATGTCGAAAAAGCCAGGGAAAGTCACATAAAAAGTGGAAGCATCGCAGTGTGGCCATACAGACATTGGGATGCGACTCCCCAGAGGAATTAATAATGCACACTTTTGAAAGGAAACTGCAAAAAAAGGACAATCTATGTTTCATATGTGCAGGACAGGAGGTGCAGTGTACTGTTGCAGTCGTAACGGCAAGATTTCAGGCCATAGCATTGTCTTTCAAGATGTAACTTAGCAGCTATGACTATAATGATGGCTTGGTGTAAATTTTGGTTATGTTAGTAAATACCAGCTTCATGGCAGTGACCACAGATACAAGTCCTCTTTAGTAACACACGATAAGATTCACAACAATTGTATACTGAATTATTTGACTGCAACCACATGATATTCTCATCTGTGTGTGTTTGTGTGTGTGTGTGTGTGTGGGTAAAACAAGATCATTCAGACATTTTGCACAAGAAAATGCTGATTTGTGTGAATGAGAATCTACAGCATTCCTCACATTTTGAAAGACACCTCAACATGGTCTATCCATATTATTAACATAATTTCTATTCAAAATGATAATACATGACAGAACTTGCAGCACATGCATTAAACACAATTAGTGAATACTTCAACCATCTCTGGTCATACAGCATGAGCACGGCAAGCATAACGGGCTTATGTTTGAGTCTGGTGTCCTAAGAGGAAATGACAATATTCAGCTTTAGCTTATGAGAATAAAACTGGGGTAGCACTGTGGACTCAAAGGAAATCTGACTGTTTGCTACGACCTTCAAAAACTGACTCTGTAAATAACAAATGCTTTTTCAAGGGAAATGAAGTGCCCTTTCACAGTAATGTCAGCTTCAACACTGGCATCTCCAAGTACTAAAGCTGTTGTGCATCACACCCTCCCAGCATGCAACAGTCTGTCTTGCAATGATTCTTCTCATTTGAAAATTCCGAATATGAAGACACTATGTCAAGGCTGAAATAAGCATCACATACTTTAATTTACCTGTTAGACTTAAGTATAGACAAAGTACAGAGATTTTTCCTCCAACTCCAAGGCAAGCAAAAGGAAAAGGCTAGGGCATTATCTTGAAAATTTGGCTTATATTTCAAATGTCTGAGCATACTCCTTGTGTTCTCCATGATGTCACAGACAGGTGGGAGGTCTTACTGTAGCCACTAATTCCAACAGTAGTGACTCTATTAAAGAATGCATTAGTCACCTGCGTCATTGTACAACCATCAGGCGACAATCTTTTATGCACAGTGAACACCGTGACGACAGAATCCCTTCAATAAAAACATGTCTCAACAAACGTGCAGTATTTCCAGTCCATTAAATCATTTTTTGCCAGATATTTCCATTAATCCATCTTCTATAATCTATGACCCTTGTGATCTTTTATATATGAATTGAAATAACAAGGTCACTTGCAAAACTCACCATTCGGTTCTGTGCAATCTTCTTCCACGGTGGACAGTTTTCAAATTTTCAACAGAAGTAGGAATGTAATGTTCAAACCTAACTTTAAATAGCTTCAGTTGTTCATCCATTACGAGAGGCCCACCTGCCTGTGACGTCACTCAGAATGCTGAGGTGCTGAATTTGGTTGGAGATATCTGAAGCCGAAAGAGCATTCAGAGGACATTGGTGGCACAGCACCGCACGCTCACCATGGCCTGAGACACTGACACCATCTCTAACCAGGTCAGGCTCTCTCTCGCTCTCTTCAATTTCAATTTCAATTTCAATTTAAGTTGCTTTATTGGCATGAAATACAAATGCAATTATTGCCAAAGAATACATATATAATATGTAAAAGAATAATAATATTAAAATCATAATGATAAGTGTAACAATATATAACAATAACAGCATTGACAGCAACAGAAGTAAATCAATAAATATGTACAATGTTTATATGGGGTGGGTGGTCACTCACTGTCCCTCAGGCTATGACAGGCTGAAATGAACTGTGCTGCAATTGGGGCTGTTGATCCTTCCCCTAACAGAATTGCGCATTTAAAGCATATGCCCGAACAGGCGTATCTCTCTCTCTCTGTCTCCCTCTCTCTCTCTCTCTCTCTCTCACTCTCTCTCTCTCTCTCTCTCTCTCGCTCTCTCTCTCTCTCTCTCACTCTATCACTCTCTCAATTCCCTTCAATAATGCTTTATTGGCACTATGCCATGAATATGACAATACTACCAAAGCGAAAGACTGGAGAAAGCTGCAAGTTATCAATACATCTGCAATTTTTAAGAAAGACGTCTGTCTCATTCTCTCTCACACACATTCAGTACACACATAAGCACAAAGACACACTGCACACACTCACTGTCCACACAGCACAGCAAACACACTGTTCACCCTGTGCGCACACATAGTTCATTATATACACACACACACACACACACATTTCAGATCATGTCACAGGCTGTTCATAGTAACGGTACAATCAATATCTCTCAATCCCCTTATCAGCGGCTAACCTTCTCAAAGATCAGCAAGCTTGACAGTGGATCCATGTGGACAATGGCACAAATACTAATCCAGGATCAGTTAACTCAACCATTATCTGCACCGCATACTTCCCATGTGAAAAGCTGGACCTGATCCAGACAGCTCTTATGATGGTATGATGGCAGGCTGCCCTGAGTCCTGTTTGGGAGGATGAGGAGGGGGGGTGGGACGGGGGGTGGAAACAGAAACTTACTGATTACGCTCCACGTGCAGCACCAGCTCCCTCCCTTCTGCTGTCACTGCTATCGCCCCCGTATCAGGGTACTGGACCTGCAAGAAAACAAACCAGTCACACCTCTTATCTATACGTCCACATACATATCGGCACACACATTCGTACACATACTTACACACACACAGGCAAACATGGCACACACACAAACACGCATATGCACGCACATACACACAAACGTGGCATATTGCTTTCCTATAACCTCTCCTACACAAATACAATCACACACATCTAGGAGGACAAGATTACATCCCTACATTATACATACACAGACACGAGCACACAGGGAGACACAACTATGCATCCCTACACCACACACACACACACACACAACGTGAAGAGAGATTTCTGCGGCTGCTATTGGTGTTAGTTTTCAAATCAAAGATAGCAGTAAGTGAGAAGCACTTTCGTCGCAACAATCAGCTTTAAAGGGACCGCAATGTAAGAAGCAGGCTTTTCAGTGGCTGCCAGAATTTCTCCTGCTTTCCATTTCTCCATCAGCATTGCAATTGTTACACAGAGCAACACATAGTTTATCTTCCACCCGGTTGACACTTCAATTAACCCTCTTCTACAGCGTGCTTCCTTAGAGCCAGCGAAACATCTGCAGAAGGCAAACGCGGTCCACCCGCGACTGAATTCTCATCAACGCAATCAATGCAGAATTAATCTCCTTGTCGGGAGATAAGGCCTTTAATGAACAGAACTTTGGTCAAGTTCTTAGCCGCTTCCTAGCGGCGTCCCTACGCCGCCGCGGACGAGCCAATTAATCCGGGCGAAACGCGCCAGCCCGCAAAGTGGTGACAGAAAGCGTATCCGCGGCGATGACGAAAGAGGGCGACTTTGGACGAAGGTGAAAGCGTCAGGCGAATACAGTGCCGCTCGGGCCCGGTGTTAATAAACGCACATTAAGACGGGCGGCCTGGCCAATTCCGTGGCTGCAAACTCATTTTCAGACAGATGACGGGAAAACCGGGAGGCGCTATCAGGTCGCTGATCTCATTGTGGAGAGTGCCCCCCCCCTCCCCCACCCTCCCCCACCCTCCCATCTCAAACTATTTTTTTTTTTATTCCCTGAAAACACTGTCTATCTGGCGCGAGTAGTACTGACAGTCCCGGGTAATCTGTTGGCTGCTAATTTCCGCTCTGTAGACTTCTGAGAGCCAGATGTGGCAAGCTGTCTGGGCTGAAAATAGAGTGCGGCTGAGCAGGAGACAAAGCGCTTTCATCTCCAAAGCGCCCATCCCAGCATGCCAAGCTTCCACAACCATGGCTCTCTCCTTCCCGTGAGTGCAGCTTTTCAGCTTTGCGTGGACAAAGAACAGGTCTCTGCCACTTGTATCAGCACAACTGAAGCACACGCCAACCGCTGGTACACTGTAACTTGTAGCGTGTCGTGAGTGTTGCAGATATGCACCAAGCGGACGGAAATGTGTCAATGCTCAATGAAATGTAAAAAAGGACTTAAAAGCATGGGGGGCAGGGGGTGGGGGGGGGGGGCACGAAGGCACACCTGGCCCTGTCTGCTGTTTGGAGTCTTTGAAAAAGCCTGTATTTCAGTTCTCTCTGTACGTTGACCCTTCCTTTGGACTTCATTAACCAAGATTTGCTGTAATTTTCTGTAGTGTCTAATTGGTCACACGTGCACATATGGCTGCATGAGTAAGTGAGTACGTGTGTGTGTGTGTGTGTATCACAGGAAACAAACTGAAGTGGCCTTTATAAGCTATTTAATATCTTTTTAAACACTAGATGCTAGAGGAACACTGCTGTTGCATGATTACTGTACTTTTCTTCATCATACTTATTTATTGCAATACTGTACATTCTGTAGCTGTGCTATTTTGCTGTACTGCCAAGACTTTGCAAGTCATTAATAATAGAGTCACTTAAAATAGTTTCTGATTGACAGTTCCCACCTAATTACTTTCTACTTCTGTGTCTACTTCTGTGCTTAATATTAAGGTTACCAGCAGAACAAAAACATTTGCAATTTCATCACTGTTTTAGTCACATTTTATTCATCCACATTTCATCTCCTTCCCCACCTGACCATACTACAGGCTATTACATGCATACACTATGAAACATTTTGAATGTCTCCTTAAAAATTATCATGTGGTCTGTGATGCTACAATGTGAATAAAGTAATATCTCAAGGACATATACAAAACATCATATAATTCTTAGGGGATTTATTGTTGTCCCTTTTTCTCAACCAAAAGCACAAACATATAAGTACTGTATACTTCGGGGCAACGCGGTTGTGAAGTGGTGCAGTGTCGCCTCACAGCAAGAAGGTCCCCGGCCTGGGCCTTTCTGTATGGAGTTTGCTTGCACACCCCACTGCGTGGGCTCCCTCCGGGTACTCCGGTTAACTGGAGACTAATTAGACTCTAAATCGCCCATAGGTATGAGTGTGTGAGTGAATGGTGTGTGTGCCCTGCAATAGATTGGCAAACTGTCCAGGGTGTATTCCTGCCTCTCGCCCAATGCCCGCTGGGATAGGCTCCAGAATTTACAGTTGACTGGGGGAGCTCTAACAGGGCAGAAATTAGAAAAATTGACCTGTCGGAAAGGTTGCATCCAATGAAAGTGCCACGTTGAAAGTCACTAAGCTCTTCAGTATGACCCATTCCCATACCCATACTGCAAATGTTTGTCAATGAAGATTGCATGGCTGAATGCTTGATTTTACACACCTGTTAGCAATGGCTGTGGTTATCAGGTTCAAAATAATCAGGGGTGTCTATATACTTTTGTAAATGTATAAATATATATATATATATATATTATATATTATATATATATTATATATATATATATATATAGTATATATATATATATATATATATATATTATATATATATATATATATTAATGCAATATTAAACTCTGGAGGCGCACTGAACATTGAATGCTGAGGTTAATTTTGGTTTGGAAAAGTAAGGTCCCCATTCCAGGAGTCCAAAGCAATTTTCAGTTGCAATCAGCTGATGTCGATAATCATTATACAACTGTCAGCATCAGTACAGTCTGTAATCAACAACTGTAATGAGTTTATGTTTGCGTTTAAATGGATTCCACAAGAAATGTTCAGATACTGTAGACAGTATTTCCACAGGATATGCCCTTGCTTCAAATACAATTCCCTTTTCTCAATCCAACAAAAAATGTTTTTATTTTTTATTTTTTAAAAACTGAACTCTCCCTGAAGGAAATATTTAATTTATTTCAGCCCCCACCACAACTACTATACCACCAAGTACAGATCTTGGCTCTTTGCCTCCATATGATATTTTGTGTGAAGTCAAACTTCCTTATCAGATCGGCCCTTTTCCAAAACTTACCTTGACATACAAAAAGCAAGTGTCTTTTTTTTTTGCGATTGCTGAATTTGCCTAACTAAAATTATAATATATATTGGAGTCACAGTTAAGTCCAAATGTTGATTGGACCCAGGTTTTTCTGATGCAGTTATCAATAAAAGATACTACTTTCACATTGTAAATCTCCAAATTACTTTTTTGACTTAGTATTTAAGAAGTCAATGTATAAAATCCGCACATAATCGTTGGTTCATATGACACACTCCCTTTCCTGAACTGACTACACTGAGATGGGATTGATTAAAACCTTAAACATCTGGCTGATGAGACCAATAGCAGTGTCACATTTGGGAGGCAAACTCACACCCCTCTAGACACCAGGCTTGTTTTCTTAACTTCTGCCTCACCCCATGGCGGGGTGAGGTGCCGGAAGGTTCCATGCGTGGTACTTGCCCTATTCCCTTTCCTCTATCAGCGAGCTACACAACGTGTCAAGTTAGACACGGGGAGAAGGGATGGGTGTTAACGCTGTCTGGCTGAAACACTCGATTCTGTCTTCAACGGGAGAACAAAGAAAATCCAATCCGAGAAATTCATCCGTTTCACCACGGCCGCTACTGCAAGCACACTGACAAGGCATGCAAACAATCAGATTAAGATGAATCAGTGTTACATTGAGCTGAGCGGTCACTACAGCTGGGATGGCAACACACACGCACAAATACACACACGAATGCACGCATGAACATTTTTAGGGTTTAAAATTCTGGGTTTCATAAACTGGTGAATGAAAAAGCTAGCACGGAGTAAAAGACATGGATCAATTCCAATTTGCTTTATGCTGATAAATATGTCACAGTATACATCTGAGCACAGATGAAGCAAAGGTAATACAAAAACACAATAATACATCCCTGACCAGCACACTCCCGTGTGTATTTACCAGCACGCAACTCTCTTAATTAAGTCTGGATTCCATCAGAGATCTGGCTTGACACACACAGCCATACGGCATACATCAAATTAAACCTGAGCTCAGTGGCACTGCCAATCAACTCATCTTACGACCCACCTTCACTTTGCTTTTGATGCACTTTGGGATGAACATATGGCAGGGACAAAAAAAAAGCCATCTCGTGCCAAATAATTCTTATCAAAGCTCGCGAAAGCTAAGCCCTGAAACAGTTATCTTCCACCATCAATCACTGCTGTTGAGGAGTCGAGGTGCTGGGATTTGATTGGTTCCTGGGAAATGATCATTTATGAGCTCCGGAAAATTGCTCTGTGAGCCAAGCTTGAGGAGGGAGGCCACACTCGGAATCGATGCATCTGTTGCAGATAGGCTGGCTCCACTTAAGTGACAGAAAATAGGGACTGTAATTAATCTACGTCTACGGGGTGTCAGAAAAGCTAAAATTAAATGTTCAGTCTTCAAGATGCACACGCTAGGGGATGAAAGTGGCTATTAAAAATCTTTCAGTTCGATGGCGGAGGAAAACGTATACATATCATTTACCCTATACCGTGCAAAACCCTAAATACAACTCTACCCTGCACACAACCCTGCTTTAATACTGTGTGCTTGGGCAAATTTGAGAGATGGTAAACAACAGCAACAAAAAAAGAACTCAAACACAGACAACTCGATTCAAAAATATCCTCTTTTTCTCTCATATGTAAATGAGATGCTCAGTGACGCACACATGCCTATTGGCAACTTAACAATTGAAGTCTAAGTGCACCATCATGACTTGCTATATTTGCATCAAGTCATATTTATGCAAGGACCCAGCAAGCTGTTGAAGTGGAGCCATTCACATGTCCACCATAATTTTTACTGGCCATTTACACAGGTCGCCCAAGTGGTGTGAATGCACCGTTATTTCCCGTTATTAAGGCTAAATTCCAATCAGAAAACAGCTTGTGTCCTGATTATCCCAGCGATTTCATACTGAAATGGCAGACCTAGTCATGTACTGCCACAACTTCGAAGCCAAAAATAACAGCGTCATTAAAAAGCAATGCTTTAGCAAATGGCAAAGGTAAGATGCAGAATAAGAAGCCCTGAAATATGTTCCCACTTAGTCATGTACCATAAAATGCTTTCCTAGATATGCAGGCACTATGTGCAATTCAGAAAAGGCAAGATTATATGTTACATTTAGCCTGTGCTATCCATTTGTGCTTTTAAGCATTTAAGAAGTTCAAGTTTAAGAAGCAAATGGCCACAAATGGAAGGAAGATGTTGTGTCTTTTCCTTTTTCCGTTCTATTATTATTCACTTTCTTCTCTTCTTTATTTTTTCTTTTGTATTAGATTTATGAATACATGCTGGAGTTCTGATCATCATTGCTGATATATAACTTTTTTATACCAGCAATAACACTTAAATAAATAATAAATATTAAATAAAGCCTTCTTCAGCCTTCACACACATGGAGTGGGCTACCCATTCTCTTTATTTTGATTCTAAATATTCCATTTGAAAAATCTTGGAGGGTATGTTCATAACACTTAACTTACATAGAAATGACATGAAACCAGTCACAATCAGCCATGATGGCATATTATAGCTCACAACAAATGCAATACCACTGTTCAAATGTATGCTGCTGATTTTACAAAGCAGATTATAAAAGAACTTCCAGAATGATTACTGAATATATTATTACATTGATCACAAGAAGTAATGCTCTGACTGGTTATGAGAGGTGCTATTCCATGCATGTAGGTACTCAGGTAAGTATTAAACTATATGTATGCGCAATGGTATATCATAAAAATCTATAATCATAATATTATACTGTAAAAATCATAAAGATCTAAGTGTATATCAAACTTCCCCTGCCATTTTTATGAATTCAAAATTTTAAAAACTGATGCTACAGACTGCAGGTTTGGTTTTTACTAGTTCTAAAATCCTGAGTTTTTTTATTCAGGAGAGTTTATTCTGAACTAGGTACGTGTAACTACTGCAACAGGTCAAAACAAGAGGTGTGCTTCCCCTGCCTAATGCACAAAATTGATTTGTATCTCTACTAGGATCGAGAAAAAATGAGAAGCATCAGAATTAAGCAGTTTTGCCGAGAGATAAATTAAATTTTGATCTTTTGTGACAGTGCGTGCGTTTGATGTGGATCCGCTGGGGGAGCAGAGAGACGCACTAGGCATACCCATAAAGCACCGCCACGGAGGCTGCTTCTTTCCCGCTGCGCGTGAGAGACAGCTCCTCAGAGCTGGCGCCTCGGACACAGAGATGGAGCCATCGGAGGTCATTTATAGAACACTGCTGTCATCTTCAATCCAAGAACGGTCTGACCACAAGGCTCATTCGCGCGGAACCTTTTGACTTCCACATGTAGTGTAAAAAGCTTTTATAACTCAATATACTAATGGGCGTAACATTTATGTGTGTGTGTGTGTGTGCAAGCATGTGTGCGTATGTGTGTGTGTGTGTGTTTGTAGTTGTTCCAATGACCATGATATGCACTTTTTGTATGTCGCTTTGGATAAAAGCGTCTGCTATATAAATGTAATGTAATGTAATGTGTGGGTGTGTGTGTGTGATACCAAGAAATGTAGCTGACTTATTATATAATATGTTGACAGAACTGGACTGATGGCTGGGTAACTAACAACCAAAGGGGGCTTATTTTGAAAATCCCAGCCAATTTCTTCAAAAGAATTACAATGGCAAAAAAAAAAAACTCAAGATTGCCAGCCTTTCAATATCTTTAATGATGTTTGTGCTTAAAAGAAATCATGGTGTTGCACCTCACCCAGCGAAAAGGAGGAATAAGAACAAAAAAAAACTGTTTTGTGAAGCATCCTAGATCGCACACGTAATTACCGCATTCATCGTCAACGACAGTTGAGAAAGAAGCTGTTGAATCGGCACGACAGAGGCCATCTGAATAGGACGGGCTTTCCGTTTCTCACACACACAGCCGGTCCTCGCTAGAATAACATGCTTGCGCTCGTTTGAACCAGTGCGAAGCAAAGCGGAAAAGCTTTGTTACAGCCTTCACCGAGCCGCGAGAGGTGCGTGAGCAAACCCTTTTGCAGACTTGCAGAACTGGACGTGAAAGGAGACACCCGGGGAAAACAGATGGATCTTAGAGGCCCGTGGCTCTCTCAGTTCCCTCGGGGAGGGAAATGGGCTGGCAAAACAAACAGGGCTCTACAGACATCTGTGAAAGGGACACCGTTGGCCCAACTGACTGCGATGACATAAGGTGAAGGACGTTGAATGCGGTGCTCTTCTGGACTGTGTGCTCATTAGTGTTCTGTCTCAGGACCAGGAGGCATCCTGAGAGTGAATGTGAGTCTGTAAGGTACTGTACAGATTAATGAGCAGAGTCAATTAAATTCTGTTCAATTCAGTTCAATCCGATTCAATTCAATTCAATTCAATTCAATTCAATTCAATTCAATTCAATTCAATAAGACTTTATACACTTCCTTAGGATAATTAGTCAGTCCAGGCCTACAATGATTCAAACATGAACTGAGCGACACAGACACTAACACACACGACACACAGACACGATTTATCTACCTAAGATAGGGGTTTTCAACCTATTCCGATCCTGGGACCCCCATCACAACTTTAAAAGGGTTAAATAACTAAAATAAATATTCTGAAATGTTTTCCCAAATCTATAGGGTTTGCCTGTCAAGTCTACAGGGGTCCACAGACCCCCTGTTGAAAAACCAGGATCTAAGGGCAGACAATAAATAGAACATGATCGCTAGAATGAATCAAAATGAGCAAATAGCAATTAAGATTTTTTTTAAAGGGCTTTGATCACTACTCTTTACACCATTCAGGGCCACATTTTTATAGATCGCCTAGGGCGCAAATGTGACTCAGCGCCTGTTGGTGTAGCATTAGGAATAGTGGAGGCAGCCCCCTTGAGGTAACACTTCAAACTGTGTATAGATGGCATGGTCATCACCCAGGATTCATAGCTAGACTTGTAGCTTACTGGTCCTACAGTAAAGAAAAGCTTACTCAAGAACTGTGGTAAAAAATGGACATGCATTTCTTGAACAAGTGTGGCTAACACAGCAGTGATTTAACATAATTGTTGGCATAATTTGTGACTACAAATTGAGCAAAAGGGTAAAAATGTGTCCTACTTTGCTAAAGTAGGCTAATAGCGCCTTCATGCATTTATCCAATGGCTAGTCATTGACAATGATACTATGCTTTGGGCTGACTTATCTCTCTTATCTCATCCAGGAGGTATTGGCCTACTGCAGTGTTCTACCTGATAAATTTAGAACAAGTGAGAAAAAGTGGCAACAGAAGTTCAAAATAACATATGTTGCTTGATGTGTCATACGGTTTTATGTGGCCTTTCAGATTAATGTTAGAATCACTTCATCGACTGAAATGCTTTCTTAAATACAGACTGACTTAATTACATAAATTCTTACATTATTCATGACTTCTCCTGTCCTCTAATAGTCATTAAAAATCATTTAATTGGGCAACATGAAAAATATATTTTATAAATTAAAATCAATCCTTAACGTAGAAAGGGATTCCAGGCTTCGGTTGTAACATCAAATTGTGTTAAAGTGAAGGTCTAACTATTTTTCCTGAAGCAGATCATTTTGTTTCTCAGCACACTGAGAACAAGACCGCATGCAGTGAGGTGTGGGTGGGTCAAATGCTGTATGTCTGTGGGTCTGGAGAGGTCAGTCTATTGTGGAGCTTTAATCCTCACTAGTGAACAGGTTTCTTAAGCAATGGCCAGCACACAGAACATGGCGAAAAACGAGACTGAATACAGAGAGATGGGGCACACGCAAAGTCTCAGTCCAGAGTGAGGTTCGATTCGCACTAACTACAGTGTAACTCTGCCCACTGGGTACTGGGTACAGTTTCTCTTCCTCCAACCCAAGCTATTTTTGAAAATTCCTCTGGCTCTCATAAGGGAAAAAGGATGATGTGCAATACTGATGCTCAGCCAACATCAGGTCTAAAAACCACTGAAGAAGCAGACTTTGTACATTCTGCTGGGTAGTTAAATGAGGGGGAGTATTTTATAAATACCAGCAGCCCCATAGTGGTGGAGAGGATATTGATGATTCACAGATTTAAGCCAATCATAATAGAGTGGAATTGTGGGTGGGGCTAAGGGCTCTGGCTAAGGGCTCATTTCACATGTGGACAAATGAACAGTCTTCAGCGGTCATTCATGTACTTATCAAGAAATGCAGCTAAAATATCAGATGCTGTAAATGTTACGGCTAATTAAGTAATTAAGGTCGGAAGTTGCCATGAAAACCAGAAGCAGATACAGCCCTCGTTGCCCACCTCTGCCTTAAAACTGTCAGGAAAGAAAGTGAACAGTTTTTCCTTCCAGACCACACCCACATTTCCACAGTATTTGAGCCTATAAGTCTTTTGATTGGTTCATATGAGCGGTTGACAGTAAAATGGTAGCTCCACCCATAGAGGGGTCCACAAAACCCCATTCTCAATAATGAAGATCCTGAACTCAAATCACAAAATAACAGCTTGACACTGTTGTGCTTTCGCAAAATTCCTAATCTTAACTGCCCTCTCTGAAAAATATGAGTTGGGGAATGCGTGAGAGGTGATCTGTCAACTCTGTCTGCCGCCCAAGAAAAGCCGAAATAAATAATGGGAAATAATGCCCGGGAATGCTTTATGTACTACGGCCTATACCTCTTATGCATAAGTCTGCCATCTTGGGTTTGTGCATTCATCAGTCCTCAACCCCCCCACCTCCCCTGAAGACAACTTCTATTGGAAGTCACAAAGAGCTATTCATCATCTCACAGAGTGGTGCCAGGCTGGTAATACGAGACTTATCGATCCTAGTCCTGTCCAGCTGATTTACTATATGAGAGCGTTCTCCGCTTCAATATGCAACACTTCCACTGTTCGGTCCTAATTCAGCTCGCAGTTCCACAAGGCTGAGGTCCGCCATCTTTCAAGTGGGGGCCGTACAGCTTTCCTATAGCTTGATTTGTTAATTGTTTTCTTTTCCGCCATTTTGACACATGATGATGAGACCGACACTAATAATAATTTTTTTTTAAAACAAAGAAAACAGCTTTTGAAGAGCGCGCCAAATGACAGGCATCTTCCCCCGATGTCTTTTCATGTTTAATGTATTCATCTGTGGATAGCTATAAAAGTGGGTCACAGCTAGAATTTCATTTCGACATCTCCTTTGTTAGAAGCCAGATCCCACCGACTCTCTTAACAAAAACATCAAGCGCCAGTCAAACGATGGAAGGGGAACTGATGAAACAACACAAACGTACAAAAACAAAGTGAAAAACCGAAGGCCACTTCAAACAAAAGGAGAGATTATGGAGAGAGAGAGAGAACGGGCCTAATTTATAACAGGCGGTGTTGTGTCAGAGCCCCTCAGCGTTCTCTGTTCAGTAGGTCTCTGCTGCAACCTTGTTTTCTCTCTCCATCCCTGGCCAAGGACTGTTTCCCAGTGTGTACGTTGCATAAACATCGCAGTACTTCTGCTTAACCACTTGATGGGCCACGACCAAGAACGATCAGGAGGAAAAAAAAAGACAAGGGGAAAATCTTTTCATTTGAGGGTCATCTAATGAGAGACATTCGTGGCAGTGTAGCTGCCAAGAAGGTGTTTTCCTTTTGCACAGCCCTATAATTCCGTACATATTGCTGAAACTTTCAGTCCAGAGTTATACATATGGATATCTGTTTTACAGGAATGGGTTGGTCGACAGAAACTAGATCTGGGAAACTCGTATATTGAAAAATCACAGCGAGTATTTTGCTTATCCAAGCAGTCTTGGGATAGGGATTTAGGATTGCAATTATTTCTTTAAGGAGTCTAAAAAGATGTGCAAGTTTTCCAACATTCCAGGCGCGTTCATGGGAATGTTTTGATGAACTCTTCGAGTTTTGCAAAGAAATGCAAGTTTGTGTATTCACTCAAGTCTCTGGCTGTTCTGGCTGGATTTCATGCTGATCTCTCTAAGGCTCCTGGCATTGGGTTTCCCAGAATTGGTACAATGTTGTCAATTGTACTGAATTTCTATGCAACTACACAGCCAAGCGCACACTTGCAGATGGGTGATAAACTCATGGAAAAATGTCTTTATTGTTTGAATTATATATACATTATATATACACTACATATACTATTTATTTGTGTGGCCTTTTCCAGGGTAAGAGTATGTCTATTTCAGCCTGATGCAGGATACGCCGCTTTGTTTTAATTCTATGATCACTGGCTCTGTTTTTGGAGCGTCTGCTCAGAACTGTCTTTCCCGTCTCTGGCAGTTCTGCTCTCTGTGCCACGCTGTGAAGGCAACTGGAACGTTACACTTCCTTTCAGATGACAGCCAATACCATCCGGGACAACCGGGTGATGAACAAAAAAGAGAGGCGCGGCTTCGGGCTGTCTCCGCCAGACGAGACCGTAGCTCCAGGCTCCAAAAAGCAAAGCAGGAGGACGCGATGCTGGCCTTAGCGGCGGCGGCTTAACGGCTGATTCTGAGTTTGAACGCAAAACAAAAAAGAGCGGGCCGGCCACAGCCAAGCTAAGGGCTCCCTTAGCATTCAGCGAGCGTGCTAACGTGCTGCAGTATTGTAATGGAAGGCACGGCTACTGTTTGCTGGCGGGTTCCTCTGGGTTTCCAGATCGGAGCCACTGTTTACAGACACGGCGTTGCTTGGCACAAAGACCCTGGCAACCAGGCGAAGGCTGAGTCAAATTGGAACAGGATATACATGTAAACGAAGCAGAGAATTTTCTTCTGAAGGCCACCATGGACCGTGAGGAGCACGCCTACGGTTTTCTTTGGGGTCTACTCTGATGATTCTTGCTGGTGGACTACCTGAGGGAGCTCTGGGTGGCTGTGAAGATGACAGCCACTTTAATTAAGCGGAAATGTGCAAAGCCGGTCCAGGTGCTTGGACGGATTAACAAGCTTTTTTTTCCTGGAGCCCAAGATTCAAACGTTTGACTAGACTTTGGCTCCGAGAGCATGCAAACATATGCTCCACTCTGAGGCCACACTGATGCGTTTCAAAGGCAAAACCATCAGAGCAACACACGGAAACTGTGATCGCTGTGCCCGAAACGTTAAATATATTACTGAAGGTCCCGGAATAATCACACAAAGAAACCACCCCACTGCATCAGATGGGTCCTTCTGTATGAAGAGGAATAGTGTCGGTTTGAAATTAAATTAGCTGATTAATACATGTTGACAGCACTCAATTATGAATTATTAACATAAAGAATACATGCACTTCACATGGGTGCTGGCTGCACTATAGTGACTCAAGAGGCACAATTAGCGATTCTAAATTGGGAATAAAAAGACACAGACTGGGAATTTTGTAAGTAAAAAAAATAGCTTGGCAGGAATTGAGTTTCCAACCGTAACGTTCACAATCACGTTTACAACCACTTCTCCACATTCCCTCAATGCACAAAAAAATCTCCTTTGTTCCCCCTGAGTCACAACCGGTTCACAACAATCGGTTAATTTCCAAATTCTTACAGCATGCAGCCCTTCAATTAGTCTAACAACAAAAGTGGCGTATGAGAAAAATAGCTCAGCCTAAAACGCAGATGCATTCCAAATACTATAGTGGCTCATTAGCTCACAATAACAATGAGCTGAACTCAAACGGCCTACATCTGCTACACTAGCGAATGCACGCATCGAGCTCTCTCCACCCAAACCCCAGGCTTAAAAAGCGAGCCGATTCTCGGTAGAAGCACTCATTGGAGCGAGCTTTGGAGGAGGGAGGGGGGCTGGAGTGGGGGGGGGGGGGGTAGTTGTGGCTCGGGTGGGCAAGGTCAGTCGGATGTGCGAGAGCAGCGTGGGGGCGGTGATGTGGTCTACATCACTCCGCCGAGCAGGACGCCCACGCGCTCGTCGGCAAACGGACGCTGCCCACCTGGATCTATTTACAGACCGCCGTGTGTTACGGCGTAATAAGGAGGTGTGCCGCGAGAGCATCGTCATTGGCCCCTTCCGTTTTCCCCACTCTGCCGCTTCTTTGAATACGGGTATTCAAACGATGGCGCACACCCGGTAGGACCTGTCACTTTCTAAGACCAACAGATTTCCTAAGAGGGCTGGCCTGTCTCATTACCCCTGCTGTTCCCCCAGCTCTCTCCTGTGATTTTCTCCGAAAAGTCCCACAATGCATCGTGGTGGAACGCCTGGTGTCAATTAGGGGTACGCCAGGCAAACAACGGATCATTATTGAGGGGACAGCACACATTAGAGGAGGCTGCAAAAATCCTACACAAGCCACCGTTTAGACCCAGAGAAATTCCTCACCTGTTTTCCTCCCTGTGATTAGGATAGCTTGTAGATTCTATTAATCCAGAAGGGTTTATCCAGCACCAAGAGCAGACGGTGAGCTGGCTGGACTCACATGCCTCTCGCAAACTTGCTATTGTTTTTCTTTAACGCCCCTTGACATTTCTGGTATTGAATTATCGCGATGCTCTGTCAGCATGATAAGCATTAGTGCAAAAAATATGCTGAATCCCTCTCTAAGAATGCATTTAACTGATGAGCAGTTAGCTGCTGCTCGTGAGAGGCTAGCCTGTAACTGAAAACCAGAGTTTTAAAATACTGCCTGTAAAACAAATCCATCCATATCACATGGCAAACATAATAATCATAAGGTTCTGGAGATAGAGATAGTCCTCAGCATGTGTAAAGTGTCTCAGCGATGTAGAACAGTTTCTTGGCCTTATCTAAAGTTCACAGTGCCTGTGACAACTCCCAGCTGGGGATCTTTTTGACTGCGGATCAGGGAACGCTTGCATGACCTTTTGAAGTTCTCCGGGTGCGAAAGCAGCCTTTTTGTTCACGAATACAAAGGTTCGTAAATCATACAAGGCTCTGTATTTCGGAAGAACCTTTCACTGACTGTTTTTCATCTCGGGGAATCGTGGCTGTCATCATGACATCACCAGATTTTTTAAACTTGTTTTTCCAGTGTTCAACTCTGGAAACACATGCTTGCAGGAGCAGTCTCCCAAATAAACTAGCGCAAAACAATATGTTCCAGAGTACATGAGAAGAACGTCAACAACACCCACACGGAACCCACACATGATTTTCTAACAAGTTACTTATTTTCAACAATCTCTTAAAGGAACCTTTTACCATAGCCAAATATATTGTTTTACAAATAATCACACTTTCATGATAGTGATAGCTAGTGTTGAAATACCATTCATGGGAGCTATATACTTCAGTGCACATTAAGCATGGTCCTACAGATGAATGATTTTGTAATTACCTACTGTACAGCCCAACCACAGGTTAACCTGTGGGCTGTGGTTTTTTCCAGGCCACTAACGCCTCAGAAACTCATGGCTATGAGATGACTTCATAGCAAGTGCCAAAGAATCAAGCTTTCTCTCTGGCAGTCATCCATTTCTCTTCCCTCCCTCCCAGAATGTAAAGACTGTGGCCACACTGCCCAAACAATGAAGCCTCAAATCCTTGGGACTGGTACTGAGAGTGTACGTGTGTCACATGGTCAGTACGTTGTGGCCTGGTCCCCCGACACCGAGCTCTTGGTCTGCCTCCTGTTCTGGGCTGCCGGTCCAACCCTGCCCCAGTCCAGCTTGTACACAAATGACACTGGGTCCAGTGTGCCGTACAAAGCCGGTTGGAGCTGGCAGGTGCTGGTACAGTAACTGTTTTTTCACTCCTCTGTTGGCCAATAACTTCTGGTGCAGACATCATTCTGTCCATCATCATAACAGTCACTCCTTATTGGTCACCTCATAACCAGTGCCAGCAAACAGGCTCCAGCAGTTCCCAGACTATTCTCTATTCTCACATAAATAATGGTACTAGCCAACTGATACCTAAGCCTTTTTGAATGACAGCGCTTTGGGGAAACATAATTTACATTGTGTTCTGAAATGTTTGGAACAACAAGGCACACTTTTTGGATTACATAATTATTAAGTTTATATATAGTTGCTTAGTTTTAGTATACTGGCCATTTCTTCCACACTGGCAGTGACCGTATTGAATCGCAAAACAACTTTTTTTATCTGTTACATTTGTAAATGAGATGCTCACAGTTTCTTCTAGCGTTCTCTTTTCTTATCATCAACATCACATGACAATCCAAAATTCAGTAACTTGGGACAGGAATCCAAATACTGTATCACGAGGGACTACAAGACGAGCAAATGTTGGACAGAGACGTGTCTAGGAGGGCAAAGACATCTCTCTGTTTGGGTTTGCCTGTGATGTGCTGGTCTATCCTGGGATTTGTCTCAAAAAGATCTTAAGGATCTGTCAGGTTGAGAAACCCCAAAAGACCTCCGGTTGTCAGGCTCATTTAATGTGCAGCTGGATTAGTCACTCAGTAGAGAGGATTCCAAGATCTGAAATGGAATTCGAAAACCGGACCTACTATACAAAGCACCTGACAACAGAGACGTCAACTACAGGCATGCACTACTGACTCCGCAGTTCTAAAATCAATGAATTACCAAACCTTGAGAATTATACCCTTGAGTTATACAGTTCTTTTTGTAACTGAGTCTCCATTTGCCAAGCAGTTGCTTGATTTTGTTAGCTGATTTCAAGTTGAACGAATCTGACTGCTTTGCGCTAGTTGATTGAGCAATTCAAAGCAACCAATCTCCCTTTTTCGCAGTGGCGTTTGTGCACTCAGCCATTTTAACATACATCAACATTAGCAGGTAATATAATTTGCAGTGTACAGGACAGAGAGAAAGTAACTCTAAATGATACCCAGGGCCAATCGCGCAGGGGTAGATGAATTTAAAACCAGCACTTTCTATCAATACATTTCAATTTGCCACTGATCCAGATCTGGAGTCATTATTCATGGCATCCTTTAAAGACAAGATAAAGATCGAATAACAGGGACAGAAGTGAGGACAGTGAGTGCAGAGTAGCACAATGGTGAGAGAACTGGACTTTATAATGAATGCTGGGAGTTTGATTTCTAGCTGGGGCACTGCCGTTGCAACTGTCACGGTTTCTGTGCAGGTAGATCATTTTTCTGTGCCTGCACCGGCTCAGTGGTTAGCATTCCGATTAGCCACTTGGCTAATCGTTATTTTGGTGTGTGGGGACGATTAGTTCGAGCTTGCAGATTAGCCACTCGGCTAATCGTTATTTTTGGTTCCTGTGGGAGGATTGTTCCTGCTTGAACATTCCATGCATTCCTGCAGGGTTACCTCTGATCTGTTTCACCTGTGGGTTGCTCACATCTTCCGCTGATTACCAGCCACACCTGTGGCTGGGTATTTAAAGCGTCAGTAGGCAGTGGAACGGTGCTTGAGTGTAACGTGTTTTGCTCTAGCCAGTTCCCTGTCGTATTCCTGAGCAAGGTGTAAGGAATTTAAGAACAAAGAAATTTAAAAAGCATTCTGACTTCAGTTTGTTTGTTTTTTGGAAAAAGGTATTAGGACGGTATAGGTCCAGATTCTGAGGCCGGCGGTTTTAAGGGGTTATTGTGTCACCGTTGGGGCACAAACCTTTCTGCCCTTTACTAACCAGTTTCCCCCCCTGGTTTTAGTTGGCCTCAGAACTTCTGTTTGTTTTTGAAAAGACATTTTCTTTTTCTCAGCTTCGGTTCGAAGTTGTTTATTTTTCATTTCTCATTTCCCTGTTCCTTTATTTTCCTTATATACTCCTTCTTCCTCAGTTACCCGTTTGGGGGTTTATTATTCATTATTTGGGATACGTCCCCTAGGAGTATAGCACCCCCTTCTTATTTCGTCTCTCACGAGACTCAGTGGTTACTGGAGTGCCTTTTGGTAACTTATAGATCCCCTGTTGGTCGCGTCTGGTCTTCACCCTTCCCCGCCCTCACAGCAACATACTTAAAATGAAATGCTTCGGTAAACTATCCAGCTGTATAAATTGTACGTAAAAATGTAATCTGTGTAATTCGCTCTGGATAAGAGGATCTGCTAAATGGCAAGATATACAGTACAGGAATCTATGGAACACAATGCCTGGAGTACCAAAGTAGAGTTGCAGTTAATGAGGCCTTCTTTAGCCACTGCCCTGTTTCTCAGTCTGGGGGCACGCACACCCTCAGTGAGGCTCTCAGCACTGTGTGCTGTGTGGGCGAGCCAGAGTAAAGTAATGAGTGCCCTCATCAGAGACTTGGAATGAAAAAATGTCAATTCCACCCCTTTCCGGCAGCTTGAAGTGTCTCAAATCACTTGTCAAAAATGTACTGCCCCGGCCTGGCCCTTGGCAGTTCACAAAGTCCATCGGACTATGGTTTAAAAAGTGCAAATTGATCAAGGACATCACATTGTTTTTGGGTATAGGACAGGGCTTGACACACCTTTTTGAAAGCTTTGGTGATAAAATACTGGCTCATCACTGATTCATCCACCTCTGGTATTGCTGGAATATATCAGTCACATCAGACTTTTCTTCTCCAGCAAAAATAGCTGGAATAATCCCATCTTTTATCAAACACATACCCACACAGTTCTTCTTTGCAGGAGATAAAGTCTCATGGCTAGAGCAATTAAATACAAGGATTTTTGACAACGAAAATGTTTCGTCAGATACATTTTGCATAGCTTCAGGGTTCTCTTGAAATATAAGACAAATATGAACTTTCATTTGAAAAAAGAAAGGAAAATGGTGTTCATATGAGCTCCATATACTGCACAAGACAAAATACACAAGAAATAATCTTTGCACAAGCACCAGTACATATCACACGCAACAAACTAAAATCACTTTCCGTACTTTATAGGGACAATGTGGTTTGTAAAGAAGAAAGGATTGTGGATAGGCTTCCAAATTCTAGGAGGTATGTCACTGATTCAGCATCCCCAGGTGTGTACTCTGAGTCTGTATGGTTTTTAATAAAACCTTGGTTCCAGGGTTTCGTGGCTGCCTTTAAATTCTTATTTGTCACAGGCTTCCTGTTTTTTTTCCATTGAGATGACAATAGCTGATTCTCTTAGGCAATGAATAACACCTGTCACCTATTATGAATGAGAAAACAGACTCATCCCAGACCTAAATCTTGAATTTAATGAAGAGAGAACCAGGTGGCTCATCCTGCTAAAACACTGATTTCCATTGTGCACAGTGGCATGTGATTGGGCGTAGTGTCGCCTGGGGAGATTGGCGGGATTGTCCTTGTGTCACTGTGCACCGCTAACTCTGATTCATCAGGTCCTCTTTGTCTACTTAGGCCAGCTGTGCTTAAGGTGCATTCTTCAAATGCAAGGAATACACAACTCAGCTGTGCAAAAAAATACAGGCCAGTGGAGTGAAAAGAAGCAACAGCGACTCCCAGCATGCACCTCACAGGAGAGCGTATGCCTGTCTGCACTCCTTGAAATTGCATTTCAGCAAACAGACAGGCCTGCAAATGCAATTAGTCATTCCAAATTTGGAGGAAAAAACTAGGAAGAGAACAAACTGACCCCATAAAATACCATGGCTTGGCATGTATTTCCATGAGTTATATGTCCATCTTATTTCAGACACAAAATAAACCATAACCTTATTTGACCACTTTTAGCCATATTTGAATTATATTTGGTCACTGCAGGCGAGACAAAGAAGTGGTACTGATTCTGTGAAGCTGAGGTTCATTCAACCTGCAAAGTGTCAAACTATCAGTGAAGCACAGATACAGGCCATGCTCAACCAAGGTGTAACTTGGGGGATGGATACCTGCCATCCCAATGAAACTGGCATGGGAGGGGGGAGCTCAACATCCTCTGATCTGCTGCTGACACAAGCTCGGTACCCAACTGATGCCTCCACCAAATACCAGGGACACATGTTGCACAGCCTTCCCCCAATCTGTGTTCTGATTTGTGTCAGTTCAACTGTGAGTGTGACCCCACTGACATTTCTCCAGACCTCCCTCATTGTCTCGGTGGGTTCATGCGTGGAGGCTTGGTTCCTTAGAGGTGTCATTATTCTCTCAAGCCGCAGAAGAACGCACTCCCTGCAGACTGCGTAGCGCATTGTGGGAGACAGCACCATCTGTACCATCTCATCTGAGGATAAAATGCAGCCAACGTGCAGAAAACAAAGGTACAAAAAAGTTGTACAAGCTTTTTTTTTTTTTCCCCTTTGGTCTGCCTGCAACAGCACGAGAGGACACGCTCTTTGAACACATAAATGAACACCAGGGCGCTCGATGAAATGTAACATTTACATTGAGCCGGCTGAGACAGTGAAATGCTGGTCACGACAAATTCTCGGACAAAGCACTCAAAGGCAACACGAGGGATGGAACCGGGATTCAACTTTAGGTCCCTTTAGGTCATCTGGTGTCACTGGTGTTCTTTTGACGAGTGCAAAGCTCTGCCGCACAGTCCTTACAAGTGACTGTGGAGGAAGGGCTTGTTAGACAGGAAAGAATATTAATAGAATGCTTTTATGGTCCTGCAAAAGCAGCCTTATTTTTTCATGAGTGCCCCTGCCTCTTAAACAAGCACTTCAGAGGCAGTGTGCATTAGAGTAGCGGGCTTGCTAAAAAGACCAAAAAAAAAACCCAAAAAAAAAAACAAAAACTGGGGATTAGCGCCGGGTCAGAGCGGCCTTTCCTCGCGGCACAGCGCGGTGCCCGGGGGCGAGAGAAACAGCGGAGCACCGGCGCTTTCGAACAGCTGCTCTCTCACAACTGCTCCCCGGTCCCCGCTGCTCCCTAAGGCTGGTAATCTCAACCGGCGTGCGATGAAGTAATGCCCTCCCGCGTGCTCGGAGCAATGCATGAAACAGCATGCGCGGTGGGGTACACTTGAATGAAGGGATTTTGCATTTTTAGACATGGGTCTTGCTGTGCGAGACAAGGATGCATGTAGCTGCAAGTAACTGAATCAATAATTGAAGAACTGAGAGGCAAGTGGGCGGGGGGGTGGGGGTTACTTTGATAAACTTTGAAAACTCTAACTTTCAATAACCTTGTAATGTTTATCTAATGAGAGCACAACTACACATTAATTTCGTATCAACCCACCTACTTACTGGTCAATGATTATCCAAGACCTCTATAATGGTTTTAATAATGACAATGTTTTATCTTTCTGTGTGAAGTTTGCAATTTCTCCTCGTGTCCATGTAGGCTTCCTTCAGGTAAACATTTTGGTCAGCAGTGAGTACTGTGTTCCTCCCATAGTCCAAAGACATGCAAGTTAGGCTAATGTGTCCTTTTTGAAAGTTGCAGAGTTATGCTACCTGCAGCTGAAAAATAAGGAATAGCACAACTGAACATCCTGAAAATGCTAGCCAGTGCAAAGCCAAAAGCTACTCATTGGTATTCAGTGAACATAAGGTAAAATCTCTAGCGGGCAAGTGGAGCGACAGGGCTGGACTCGCTTTATGCTATTACGCTAGCATCGATAAGGTTGAATTTCCTGCGTGATGGGTGGGAGCTTTAACGTGAGCCTCCATCAGTCCGAATCATCGCCACCAATTACTGGGCTGAAAGACGCTCGGCAGCAGTCCTAGAGAAAGGCCGGCGGTGCTTTAGCCTTCCTGTTAGGACAGGAAGAACTCGGAGCCTGAACCGTGTTAGACTCAACCCCCGTTGGTGGTCTTCAATCGGCTACTTGCTGATAAGACGACTGTTCCTGTGGAAACAGGGACAAGCAGAAGCGTGCCTCCTGCTACGGTTGGAGGAGGGCTCTCCGGCTTGTAGGCACTGCCATAGTCTGCAGACACTGGCCTAGGGACGTTTACTGGCGAGAGACATCCACCTCCCTCGCTGACCAACCCTGAAAGAAATTGCTTTTGATGGAGCCCTTTTAGAGGGAATAGATCAGTCATTGATGGCTTTCCTGTCCAGCAACACTGTTTCCAGGGAAGCTTATTCTTTACTTTTCTATTTCTTTGAGGAGGCCAGGGACATGTGTCCGTCCTAGCCAAATCTGAGAGGTGGCTGCGGATCCGAGCCCTACTTCTCAGAGCAAGAAAACGATTTCCAATTTAGCCATAAACAGCAGTGGGGAAGAAAAAATGCAGGGGGCCCAGATTTATAAATACATTCCTCATAAGTGGCTGTGATTGTTATTGTGTTAAAGAAGACAGGGCCAGATTCCTGTGGTGTAAATTAATTTGACCTTTTCATCAGAACAGAAAAGACAATTTGTTGCTAATGGTATGACAAGAACACTCTAAATTATAGGTTTAGCAGAAACCAGACAAACAAGCATGAAGAACACTGCAAGGCTGAGGCTTATTTCATTTTTGCATTTGGAAGTCAGATGTTTTCTATTTGTTCTGATCCGATTTAATACTCCAGTGGCAAAATATATGCTTGTGCGGTACAGGGCACATGAATATTTGCCAAAATATTTGAGAGGAGTTGAACTCATTGCGCTATAACTGACATCACACTAATTCTCTTTGCGCACGGACAATCATCGGCATGCCACAATCATTCACCAGCTAAGACAATTACCGTGGCTCTGCAACAAAATATATAAAGTCAATATACCACAAATTATACAAGGTTCTATGTGAGCAAATCTACACTGCGTGCCCAGCCCAATATTGATTCTGCATCTGCTTAGCATGCATCATTTGGCAATGTAAATTATACAGTGAGACCAGCTAAGCACCTTCCACTTGACCAATAGCGCAGGTGCTTATCTTAAATCAGAATATTGTCAGAATATGTCAGAATACAGATGTTCCACAAGACACAGCATTGCACTGGCAGGCCTGGGCAAGGTCTGTGATCCTGGAGCCACCAAGCCTTTGGGCTGGCTGAGGGGAACAAGGACACTTACAGCAGCCTATAGTGGCCCAGCTGAAACATAATCAAGAGACTCACCTGCCTCCATTCAACTAAATGCTATATGTATTGCAAATTGACCCGTGCCACAATAAAGGCCAACATAAGATTGAATTGTGGGCAGCAGTGTAGTAGAATGGGTAAGGAACTGGTTTTGTAACCTAAAGGTCAAAAGCTCAGTTCACTGCTGTTGTACCCTTGAGCAAGGTACGTAACCTGCATTGCTTCAGTATATATATCCAGCTATATAAAAGGATGCAATGTCACTGCTATGTAAAAGTTGTGTAAGTCACTCTGGACAATAGCGTATGCTAAATGCCTGTAATGTAATTTAATGTAATTGAATGGAACTAAGAAAGTCGATTATCAAAATGCTAACTGGTCTCATCTATGTATTGCTGGTAGTACCAATTGCCATAGATTTCCAGAAGACAGAAGACACCAACTGTTAAGAATGCTTAATACCTTTTACTAACTTTTTAAACTGTTAACTGTTCTTGCTTTTGGCTTCACAAAAACAGGTAACAGCATCCCACATCCCATGGTGGTCATTCCTGGAGAGATGGCATGAAACAACAGCATAAAGCCAAGCCAGTTAAAAAATGACCACGAAAACAAGAGAAACCCAAAACACTAAAAAAGTCCGAGTTGCTTGGGTATATAAAAAAAAAAAAACTGCAATTGCAAACATGCCAGATAAAATTAGAGTTGCTTCTGAAAAAGCTGGAAGCAATGCACAGAAGGCCACCAATATCTCTCTTCAATGTTCTTTTTCAGAGGGCTAAGGTGAAAAAAAAGCTATGGCACTGGAGTGTTATGAAGAAAGCTAGCAATAGCATTCACTGAAATGGGCTTCAGGCTGCAACTAAAATGCAAATTGTGCCATTGCCAATGCAGTGAAGGAAAGAACTGACAAGATGATGAAAATTACATATGTAAAAAAACTGGAGAAGGGTCCTTCTATTCGGCTATGTAGGACAACAACTGTAGCGGAGGAGGCAGTGGTGATTGTCCATCGAGTGATACACTGAAGAGGTGGAACCGAGACAGCATAAATCGATATACGCTAAAGCATTCCGCAACAATTACCGAAGAGGACGTGTATTTGGATTCATACTTTACTGTGCACAGTCCACTTTGGAAACACGGTTTTATGCTTTGCTGATGGAGCAACCTCAAGGTTGGTTAAAAACAAGGAAATTAAATGCTTTGGAAGAAATGGCCCCATCAATTGTGAAGTTACTCATTGATTCATCATCAGACCCAACAACAGTCAGACACACCTGTCTGTCGAACTATGTGAAGATGAATTTTATGACACTCAAAATACGCCTGTTACTTACAGGTCTGGTGTCTTTCACAAAGAGATGTGCTAGTGTATTTCTGGAGCACTGTGAACAATCAATGACCTCCCGTGAAAGCCTAACTTTGCTAGATCACAAAAAAGATTCCCTTCCCATAAAACTGCTTACCTGGCAGGTGTGTTCAGCTTCTATAATTAGACAATTAAGGGACTTAATGGTCCAGAGGTGGACATTCTAATTAAGCCATTAATACACTGAACTAAAATATGCAATCAGCAAGTTTGATGAAAGTGAAGAACATAGTCTTAAGGTGCTGAGATCCTGATGCTGTCAAGACTATGCCAAGCCACACACAGACTGTACTGGCCCCACATAGTGGCCCAATAACCAATTAAAAGGGTGTTCACTAACACCATTTTAGTTTTTGTGTTTGGGATTTAAGTTTGTGTTTGAATACGGATGATACCTATGGATTAAGTTCAAGACATCATTCAATTATGATACAATAACAAAGAGTTTGTGGGAGTAGGGAAAGTATGGTGATCTCTGGGGCCTGACCTGCTCTGGAATCCCGGCCTCTCGTCTGGTCCGGCTTTGGGAGAGCCAATGCGGAACCACAGTCTGTCCATGTGGCTTCCCTGCTAAGGAGACAACAACACCAGGGTCAGCGAGCAAGAAAGAGTGCGGCTCTGAATTCTGGCCTTGTGTCTCTCTCAGGTAGCCCGCACCGTGATTAGAAAAGGAAATAGAATAGAAACTATTATAGTAGATTTATGAAATGTATTAGTATTCCGTGGAGATGAAGTGCTGTAGAATGAAGTCATTATAACTCAGAGAAACGCCTTCAGGAAACACACTCTAAACAATACACCCTCCACTTTCATAATGCCATGCTGATTGAAATAGAAAGGTTTTTATTTATTTTCACATTCTTGGGTTGTTTTTGTAAATTCTCAAGTGAACAAAATGAAAAAGCTGTATCCACTTCAAATGAGAAATTATTCTCCCACATTTGTCAGCAACAACAAAGCACAAAATCTCATTGGTGCATATCAACTTTCTGATGGCTGACTTCCGAGAAATGAACTCAAATCTTATGGAGTCAAACATTGTATTATTTGAGAACTGAGGACAATTTGAGGTGCAATGCTCGAGAGGTCAGAATGAATACAATAACAATGAAATTTTATTTATGCAAATATACAGTGAGCTCCATAATGTTTGGGACAAAGACATATTTCTTCTTGATTTGGCTCTGTAGATTCATTAAATGATATAGTAGATTCATTAAATGATATTTTTATACATTTTGGTTTCATATAGAAATTACAGCAGCTTTTATACAGAGACCCTCCATTACACAGCACCATAATGTTAGGGACAAATGGTGAGAGCAAAGTGTGGTAGCCAAAAGGAACAGCCCAAGATCCAAAGCACCTCCCTCATCTGTGGTGGGGGTGTTATGTTTTGGGCATGTATGGCTGCCACATGTACTGCCTCACTTGTCTTCACTGATGATGTCACTGTTGATAGCATCAGCAGATTTAATTCTGAAGCTTACAGAAGCATCATATCATCAAAACTCAAGTTTAAGCACAACACGTTGGATGTTGCTTCATTCTACAGCAAGACAATAATTCCAAACATACTGCTAAACCAAAACCAAAACCAAAATCTGGAAAATTCTTGACTGACCAAGTCATGCACTTGATCTGAATCCAACTGAACATGCATTTCATATGCTGAAGGCAAAACTTCAGGCAGCTAGCCCCCAAAACAAGCAGGTACTGAAGATGGCTGCAGTACAGGCCTGGCAGAGCATCACTAGAGAATACACCCAGCACCTGGTGATGTCTATGGGTCACAGATTCAAGCAGTCCTTGCATGAATAGGATATGCGACAGAGTACTAACCATGACTTTCATTTACGTAACTAATACATTAATACATTCCAAATATTATGGTGCCTTGAAATGGGGGGTTATGTATAACAAGTGCTGTAATTTTGACATGCTGAAACCAAAGTGTATAAAAATATGCTTAAATACAAGTTGAGAATGTGCAATTTAACCACATGTGGTTAAACCACAACCACATTTGTTTGATCACAAATCTAAAATTGTGGAGTACAAATCTAAATCAAGAAATGTGTCTTTGTCCCAAATATATTGAGCTTACTGTATATTCTCTACAATTATTACACTTATTTGAAGACACAGCGTATTTGGGATAGGTTCTAGGGTAAAAAAAAAAAACAACAACAAAAAAACAAAATAAATTGAGCTGATGCTGTCCAAAAGAAGATGTCCAATTGAAATTCATCAACTAAAGCCTCTGAATTTCAACTTGCAAAAATTCTAGTATTCATTACAGGGCTATACACTGGTAATATATTTATTTAGTCAGATCAAAATGGCATGCAGGAAAGCAGCAGTACTCTGATTAATAATACGTTCACAAAGAATACAAGGCACAAGCAATAATAAGAACAGGGAAACAAAACCAAAACTGAGTATATGCCAACAAAAGCAGTTCTGTGCCTACTGCCGGTGGCAGACATTGGGCAGACATGTTTTGAGTGAGAAGACCACGTTTCAAAATGGAGCTCTTTCAATAGTCACAGATGGTCCGCAACACATGTGAAGTTGGCTGGATGTTCGTCGCCAAACACGTGCTCAAACTGCCACAGAAGGAGGCCGAGGCGGGAGAACGTGGGGGCGTTTCGAGGCATGTGACCTAAGATGACCTAAACCTTGTGTCCCGCCAGTAGTCCTGAGCAGGTGCCAATTCCCCCTATCTGCAGCTGTGGAGATTTACTTCATGATCTTCTGGATTTCCCCCCCTTGCCTCCCCCCGCTCTCTAGATCTGTGAGGACCCACACCATCACACACCCCCCCCCCTTCTCTGGAGCTGTGGGGGCCTTATCCAAAGTGGCCTTGTAACATGGAGCAGTTTGACTCCATCAGCAAGCCCGACAAACGCTTGATTTACGCTCTGGAAAACTGGGCGTGCTCACAGCCCGTGCAGAGTGGCAAAAGAAGATAAAGCCCTAGTCAGGTGACCTGCTGCCACACCTCACACACACATCCTGTTTTTATCAGTGCACTAATGAATGACGTATCAGGATTGACCTTCCAATGGAACTAAATGTACAAGCTCATCCCTTTTAAACCCCGTCACCAAATTCACTGTACAAAAGACATTAAAAGCCTATCAAAATATACATGCTACAATCTGTATGCACAGAGAGCTCCATAAATGACTCACTATACATAGAATGTTCCTCCGAGTTGCTACTCAGCGTAAGCAATAAATAATTGAAAATCATTCAATTCATATACCAAAGGGCCTACTCAGGAATGGGGACAATTCCTATGGACTGAATGTTCCTGTTGAATAATTGGTCAAATCATTATTCATATTTGCAGAATGACTGAATGGAGATTTTCATTTCATGGCTGTGAAACAAGCTGGGCTGCAAAGCATTGTAGGTAACCAAGAGATGCCCAGTGAAATCCCCTGTGAAAACAGCCAAGTGAGGCATGTCAAGTGCCATGCCTACCACCTTATTTTTTTCCCTTCGTAGGACAGACATCTGGAAACTTCTGTATGTGTGTGACATGCATATCAATTTGCAAAGCTGTCTTACTGCCTTCAATATGGTCAGAGGGCAAATGTGGCTTTTTTTCAAAGCTCAGGAACTTTGTGATACTACACAGCTGCATCCCCCTGACTTTTACTTGAATAAATTCACGGTTTAAATAAACATTTTACTGTGTACAAGCCCTAAACATAATGAAGGGTTATGCCATAGGAATGCCACTGCAACACAGATGAGATAAAGCAAAGTAGAGCTTAAATGGTGTGCAGCAGCTATTTTATCACAAGAAAACCTTTTTTTAAATAAAAGTTAATTGTTGCATATGTTATGATGCAAGAAAGACAATTTTGCTTTAAGATTCATTTTTAAAACAGTGAAAGTGTGGACTATAAATTTGAAAAAAAAAAAACCCTCCCGCCAAATTTATTTACACCGCTTTTCACCACGTCTGACCATTGCCTTGTCAAACCGAGTGTGATTACTTGTTTGGCACCACTTTTATTTACCACCGGGGAAAAAGACATGTGGCCTATAAAACAACAGAAAAGCACCAGGTGGAAGGAGGAAAAGAGAAAAGAACAGGTGCACACCGCTCTCAGCACAGATGAGTTCTGAAACCTGTCAAAAGCTGTACCCTGGCATGCGCATCCAAATTGTCTCCTTATTTCTTTATCTGTCAGGTTTGAAACCCCAGCCATTTCGCTGGCTGAGACATCCACACACTGTACTGCACAACAGCCCAGAGTCACAAGCCTGTTTGTGGCACACTGGAGGAACCAGGACAAAGAAGATTATCCTTCTCCTGCCCTGCTCCAGTTCTCCAGATGGCCAGTTCTCCTATATACAGCTCCATAAATATTTGGAACAAAGTTTTTTTTCTTTCTTGATTTGGGTCTGTACTCCAAAATTTTTGATTTCTAGTCAAACAATTCTCATATGCTTAAAGGGCACATTCTCAGCTTTTGGTTACGGATATATTTATACATTTTGGTTTCACCATGCAGAAAATACAGCAGTTTTTTAGACATACCCTTAAGGGTATATAAAAACACTGTTAAGCAAAAGCCGAGAATCTGCACTTTAACCACATGTTAATTGTGGAGTACAGAGCCAAATCAAGAATAAAAAAATATGTATTTGTCCCAAATATTATGGAGCCCATTTTAGCCCTACTTGTGCAGCATTGTTTAGAAATGCTAGTGAGATGGGCCATTTCATTCTAGCGGGAGCTGGAAAAGTTTGTTTTATCACACGTCCACCAGACCCACTCCGGGGATCAGAGGGCTTCACCAATCACTGAGCACTAAGCTGTTGTGCTGGCAGCTCTTGGCAAACCTTCTCCGTTTCTATAGCCATGGGTGACCGGGGGAATGACGCCCCCACCGCAGTGCAATCCGCCACAATTCAGGCATCCTGGCACCATCATGCTTGCATGTCTACAGACACATGTAAGAACATACTTCTGTTGGCATGACCCACATGAAGCGAGCAACAGTTTGCCAGATCTGTAGTGGTTTAAACCACTGTGTAGGTGTAGCAGTGCTGCCATTTTATAGCATGACTGTTCACACAGTTCGCAACTGTGGTCCTAAAGTCTTAATAAAACAAGTATAACACAGTTATTAAGCTGTCATAACAATGAACAAAATCATTCCGAAGCAAAATCATGTCATGCTCTATGAAGGATGACATGCTTTATGTCATCTTTTACGTGGTGATGAAATCCTCATCTCAGGTGGGCTGTAACAAATTTTGTCACTTGATGTGAGGTCAACCTCTGGACAAATGCTCTTGAGTGATTTATAGAAGTTAATAATGTCTGTTGGTATGAGGTGCCACACAAGCTTCATGAACGCTTTAGGCTTAATGCTTTAAGAATATACTCCGCCTGTCACATCAGGTGTAAATAAATGGCTTATGCTGATGTTCCGTATCCTGACGCAGTCTGTTTACCTACACGCGACAAACAGAATCCATCTCAGATCTGACAAGACTGATCAATGATGTCAAATACACCCTCAGTAAGACTCCAGACAGCTATCCTTCATAAGTGCCTGAGAGACATGACTGCGCCTCTAGTTCCACAGAGACGTGGTAGAGGCCCAATCACAGAAGCCCTGGATGCCCCCTCCTGGGCACAATAACATTGTTAAGAAGCAGCCATCAATAAATCACCCACCTTCCACCAGTGATGGGAGAATGAGGCTTCGTTAAACCCAGAAAGGGCAGAGCTTCCATCTGGTATCAGTGTCTCACTGATACAAGCCGATCCTTGGATCTGGCTTTGGCAAAACAAAATCTTTTGATTGGCTGAAACAAGTTGATTGACAGAATCATTGTAGTTCCAGACATTACAAGGTTCATGAAGCCTCGCCCACTACCCACCACTATCTTCTACTGCAGCGAGGCATCAGAACCTTCAAAGGACCTCAGGATGGGCTGACCGCATTACAGAGCCTGGCCTGGGCTCACAGCTTCGGCATCCTTTCCTTTCCGAGGGCCACGGCTCAGATGTGGGGCGGAACTCAAGCTCATTGGACACGCCGGCTTATTGGCTGCAGCTGCGGAAACCCCAGGGCCACCTCTCTGAGGAAAGCGCTTTGTGTGTTAAATGACTGGCTTTCTAAATGCCACTCATTTTATACCCCCAACACCACCCCCACCCCCCCAACACCCACCAAACCCCCCCAAAACCCCACTCCCACGTGAGAGCTAAGCGTGCAAGGCTTCCTTCTCGTTTTTCATACGTGACATTAAAATGAACAGCGAGTCATGCTCCTGGTGATAAGAGATAAAATGATGTCTCGCTCACACAATGCAATCTTCAAACAGGCGCATAATCCTGGGGTTTGTTTTGTAGGCAGTAAAAAGCTGATTTAAAAAAGATATTAGATGATAGGTATATTTTCAAATATCTACACACTTTCAGCCTCCAGTTTGGTTCCATGACCACCTTTAGGCATCTACTGTACATATGGATTTGCATACTTATTGCAAAGAGAGTGCCATTTTACTGCAATTGGAAGAATACGAAAAAACTGCTAATAATTCAACGCTAAGTTTGGCATCCTTTTTTTTAACAAAAATAAAATAATAAATGACAGTAAAAGTACCACTTCATCAGATTTTTTTTTTCATTTTCCAAGGTGTTGGCAGAGATGGGGAAATGGCATAGAACAAAACACAGAGGGCACAAAAAGAGGCTTTCTTTTCTGCCCTCTGCTTTCCTCACATGCTTTCATCGGCCCATAAATCCTGTCCGTAGCCGGCACAAAAAGGTTCATCCCAGCAGCAGACAGAGGTCCTCTATCTCTTTATCACTAGCGAGGTGAGGACAAAGGAAGCTAGGGAGGTGGCTGCTTTTCACACAGTACAGGATGTGTACTGCTGGTCTGTGATTCCACAGGGGTTTGGTGGGGGGGTGTGGGGTGGGGGTGGTTTTGGCAGGAAAGGATGGGCCCGTGTATCATCCCTAACACTCATACCGATATCTCCTTCGACATATCTCATTTCAAACACACCCGCCCGGAGGCGGAGAAGAAAGCTAATGGAGGGGTCGGTGGTGAGAGGCCGCGGGGAGGGAGTGCTAGCATTCCTCAACATTAAGGAGAAACATGCACTGGAAATAGCGCGCATCCATACATGAAAAACAGCTACCAGGAGAACACTCATACAGAACTTAAAAAAAGGTTTTTATGTAAATGTAGTTTAACATTGCGAGCGATGAAGCAGCATATCGTTTCAAAGAAAGGTATGAATCTGTCATCACTTATAGATGATATCACATTTTTTAAAGGCATATACAGGTTTGTAGGCATGCAATATAAAGCTTCTATTCCATTTTTCCCCAGTGATATTCCGCGTAACATCTCCAGCAATTATTTTAAAAAGTTAGCACAATTTTTTATAGTTAGAGAATCAAGCACGTTTCTTGAGAGTCGAGAAACCACTTGAGATTTGAGAATACTCCTCTCAACAAAGATCTATGCGCTGTATGTTTGGATGATGAAGCGGCTTGTGGTTTGCAGTGCACAGTTCGATAAGCGTGAGCCTGTGGGACTTGTATCTCTAGGTACGGTTGAAAAGGGGTGACATGCCATCTACACCCACAGGTTATTTTTGTTCACTGTAAAAAAAAAATAAAAAAACACAAGCAAAGGTTGAACGTGCTATACTGAAATTGTGAAGTCTTTCAACGGTTTCCGGTTGTGTACGCCTAAGGGAAGTCACAATGTGATAAAATACATTTTTCAAAACCCCACAAAAATGTTTATGGTTTAAATGATTCATTTAGCTTGATTTGGTCTCTAAGCAGATATTTTAATGGAACGGTAAATATGGTGCTTTCTTGCCCATCCTTCAGTTCAGAAGGTAGCCTTTGTGGCAGCATTCAGTAGTAACACAGAGTTGACTGGTAATTGTAGCATCTGCTTGTTTTGGGCCTGAATTCAATTTGACACAGTCAAGGACGGTGTTTCAGGAAGACAAATGTGTGGGTTTGTAAGGACTGCCAATACATAGTTAAAAAATCATTGAAAATTTAATGTGAGTGCAGTTTTTTAATACAAGTCATTAGATTCCACTAGAATCCATGTTTTATACTCCTCCAATGCAGTCCAATTCTGGTAAGGAGACAATCTGATTATCATGGCCACTGTAATTTAACAGGCAAACTTGGTTTTGGAGATTGAGTCAGAGGAGCGTGCAGCTTCAAAGGGAAAGGTGCGAGCAGTTACTGAAGATTCCTTCCAAACGATGACTCTTCAGCGATCCACAGGTCTCCTGCTCAGAAGGAAAGACCTGTCAAGTAGCAACAGATTCAGCAGAATTACAAATCAGAAACTGTTAAGAAAAAAAAAAAACGTAATAAAAAAATATCACAGTTTCTTCGTTTTTCACTAACGCATGAAAAAATACAACAAGGGTGCCTTATCACAGATTCTAGCTTTGATCCAAATGTCAGGCCATTCTTATCTTGCAGCTTGCTGCTACTGTACCTTGAAACAGTGCCACATTATTTGTGAAATTCTCTGGTTAAAGCATGGCTAGCTGCAGACTCTTCGGA